>NW_027255338.1:0-19702 GCF_042242105.1 Pempheris klunzingeri | reverse complement strand
TGCTTTGTTGGTCACAAAGCTATATACAACCTGAAAATTATAAAATTTTTAGAAAAATAGTCTTAACATTAATGTGGGGGTGTGTTTTATTGTAGCTCCTAAAACTTTTTTAATGCGCGTGTGCTAAAATATTATCAAAATTTCGATTTTTTAATTGGAAGACGATGCCAAAAAATATTGTATGCCCGGAAATGTATTAAACGCACCTGATAGTTGACACGTGTGTGTAACTGAATAACTGACAATAAGGGATCATAGTAAGAGAATTCAGAACTAGAATTGTTTTTTTAGAAATTTCCATCCTAAGAAATACTTTCTTTTTACGGATGAATAAAACTATAAGCGAGATTTTTGAAAATGCGTATTTACGCCTATTCGGTCTTAAAAATTGGCATATTGAGATGCACTACGGAATTTTCGTTAAAACAATAACTTCCACCTTACTTTGCTTCATGCAACCTGTTTCAAAACGGCCTCGATTTCAACGAAACAGCAATCGTAGATGAGGTTATAATCGACGAAATAAAGCTAGGATAAAATAAATACCAAGGTGGACGTAGAATCAATGGAGCACATGTGCTTGGACGAGTAGAACGTATTCCTCGTCGGAAAGTTTTTTTTGCTATGTTTTATCACGGAACATAATCTACACTGACAATTATAACTACCCATGTCCTTTATATATCCATTATGTATATATATCAATATATAGTTTTAGATAGTTCTACAATTTGCCAAATTTATAAACTCATTTGACACTCAACCAACTCCAGGAATCTCTGAATCCAAAAAATGTGCAGACAGATGTTTTAGAGGTATAAGCTCAACTCAATGGCATCGTGGTCACTAGTTCGAGACCAGGTACTTTCCACCGTTTCGAGTCTCTCCTAATCCTATGTTCGTAAAAAAATATGATTCTTATTTCGATGTTCGTGAGAACAGTATGATAATTGAATGTTTCTATAAAAAGTTATAATACATGCTTTGAGATGGATAATAAAATAGAATGATGATGCACTCGAGTAATTTAATGCATCCATTGCGGTAATTTCCATAAAGCCAACGTCCTTAAATGATTAGGGTCGACGAAACTTCAAAACAAGGACGTTTAGTGAGCTAAACTACGACATTAATGCAAAATAAGTCATAGCTGGTGTGTATTGATTTGGTGATTATCTTCGTTGTGTAACCTACCGAGTTGAATGAAGCAAGTCTGACCCACTTGAACTTCACAGCCCAATAAGTTGCTCCATGTGCTTAACATTGTGAATAAAAAATATAAATTAAGAAGCTGGTGCCTGCAAAAACTTTACTAAAGAAAGTGCTTGGAATTACTTGAAATACAAATTCGCCCCAAGTAAATGAAATAATTCCATCCATAAACTAAAAATGTCCAAGAAAGTTTATTTGACAATTTTAAAGGATAATTACGAAATTGATAAAATTCGCTAAATTGCGCATGCTCTACAAAATATTATGACGGCGACATTCGAGAAAACTTGAATTTCATATCGTAGAAATCAAATAGAAATAATATTTCATAAAATTAGTTTTACCTATAAAATCATAATAATGAGAAAAACTAATAATGGAGGTGTTAAAATCGGAATTGCTTTACAAAACTTTGTACCTTGCTTTATTGATAAAATTAAAAATATTAAATCCAATAATCATGCATATACCAGAAGAATAAACTTCCAAAATTTTTTTAACGCAAAAATAAAACAGTTAGCAAAGTAACGTTTTTATTCTACTCATAAATTTTATTCTGCTGCTACCTGCTAAAGTAAAATTTCTGAACTACCGATTATAAATTAAAGAACAAAATCTATAATTATTGATATTATTATGAATTTTAAAGAGTTATTGTTAGCTGAGCACCCATCGCTTCAAAGGGGTAGTCTATGGATTTTTGACACTGATGTACACTCCGACAAAAGAATTATTTTAGGTACTCAAAACAATTTTATACATCTATAAAATTCAAGTGTCATGACTCCAGATGGAACATTCAAAGTATTTTAAAATACTTTCTCCATTTGTATATCTTACATGATAAAGTACAAAATAAGTCTATCTTATCTACTTGATTATATAATCCTAAAAACAAAAAAAATATTATTTACAATGTGTAACACTATTTACGAAATATATAATCATCAAGTGTATAAGTATATTGTTATTTATAGTTGAGTTATCTGTGTATGATGCTTTTAAAAGCGTCACGATATTCTATTGTTTATTACATTCCTGACAATCAATCTGGTGAAAATTACTAAAATTTGGCCACAGTAACGAATTTTTGAATAATAACGAATTTAGGCTTTTTATCAAATTTGTTACATTTTTTGCTTTTATAAATGAGAAATATGTTGAAGTTGAATAACAAAAGATATGATTAAAATCGCAGACACATTAACTTATCAATGTTTTCTAAATATTCCGGAAAAAAAACTAATTAGGAGGGACAAAAGGTTTAATGAAGAATTGGAATGCTTATTTCAGAGTTCTAAATGATATCAAATTCAGCTTAAATATACAGTCTGCATTTCTGCGGAAAATTTGAGCAATGGTCCTCAAGTTCAAAAAGACATTTTTTATAAGTTGAAGGATAAACAAAGTAATATTAATAATGATATCGAATATTATATGCCAAACTTATTAAAATCAACATCCGTTAAGTATGAAAATAAACTTATTTGTTGAAAGGCATTAGGATAAATTATCACAAATATAACAATCTAAACATGCTTGATGTTAGTTTCTAACTTATACAGTGAAAAAGGGGATTTATAAAAAAATAATAATCTAAATCTGTTTTTTATATTACATCCAATTTGACTTATTTCTGCATTGTAAACAAAATCATTAACGCGCATGCTTATTCGAAAATTTCGCCTTTTTAAAAAAAAATCGCCCCAAGAAATAGTAAAAATTCCCTCGATAAAACTTGATATGTTCAAGAAATTTAGCTGGACGATTTTCTTAAAGAATTTCAATAGTGAACGCATTTAAATAATAATTTGTGGAATATATCATTTAACGCACTATGTAAAGTGATGTAAACTAATGAAGCTGATTTATACAAACTATCCATATACTTTATCTACTATAAAAAAATTACAACTTATATAATTTAATAAAACTTAGAATAAAATATGATAATATTATATGCACGCGCATTATATAGATTGAGGAAGCTATTTTAAACTATTTCATGACCTATATGGGTTGGGAAATAAGTATTTGTAACTTTGTTTGTATTTAATTTTATATAAAAAATTATCAGTGTATCTGAAGAATACATATAACTTGATATTATTCCATTATTGTAAAAATATTAAATATATACAAAGAATTGTAAAAAAAATTCTAAACTCTACTTAACTATGAATAGTTTAGAATGACTGAATGAACGAAGATATGTCAATATTGAATTTAATATCCTCTGATAACCAACGGTATACCCAAATTTATGCTGAGTGAAAAATAAATAAAAAAATTAACTATAAGCAAATATAAATTTTTATTATATAAGATAAAATCCGATATGTAACACCAAAAAAAATATTACTATACCAACATCAAAATTAATCTCGATTATATAGTAAATAAAATATCGGATTTATCTTTATTTCAACATGGAATTTCATTAAAAATGAATAAAAAATAATATGAAAAAATTTAATTGTGTAGAAAGACGAAAGTAACCGATAATATTACTCGTAAGACTGCGTAACTTTTCTTACAGTGGATTATAGTAATCAGGCTTGGTTGCGTGAGCATATCTCCGTCAAAATTACCTATTGAGAAATATGTTGAGTATATATGCGCAGTGATTCTTTTAAAAATTGTATTAAATTTGCATGAATAACAGTCAGTGATAGTATACGTGTGATAAATTGTGCTGTTATACGTTGAGACTACGAAAGTAGAACTAAGAAAAATTATAAATTAGTAAAATAATTAGTAATCAATATAAACTAACTATTAGTGCATTTTAAGTATAGCCATAAAAAAATTGTAACGTTACAGTAGTTTATTAAAAAAATATTAACTTTTAAAGTATAATTTTACAATTTTCGGCATATAATTAATTGAGAATGTAAATAATTCAAGTTATATATAACTTTGTTGATATTTGGAATACAATATAATTGCAGACTAAAAGAAATTGAATGGCAGTTTGATATTTTAGATCATTATCATAAATAAAATATTATCAATATTAATTTTTGCCACTGTGCTTCAAAAATACAATCAAATTTAAAATTAAATGAGGAGAGACAAAAATTTTGAAGTAGTTAGTGCGATTGTAATTGTAAACAAATACTTAAACAAGAGAAATCTAAAATAAATAGAAAGCTGAAGATATTTCGAACAACTTAAAGCAATTTTTGAAATTAATATTTAAAGGAAACACTAAAATATATAACAAATATATGATTAAATTAGTCATAACTGACACTCTTTGATTTCATATGTTTGATGATTACTAACATATAAAGTTTTATGAATTTAATGAGTGAAAGAAAGCTTTTTAAATAAAATTAGATAACATTTAATGCGTAATTATCGTTTGAAAAACTTGAATTTGCATTATAAAAATAAATTTCATATGCTTTTTAAACTGTATTTAGTATTAATGAAACTATATTAAAACTTGAGACAATAAATTTGATTAAGAATTCTCAAAATAAATCAAATTATCAGGCATAATTAAAATATATTTATATGATAACAAAATCAACAAGAATAAAATTATCATGAATATATGATTATCACCAATTTTTAATCAAATATCATCACTTTTAATCAAATATTACCAGTTTTTATTAATATAATATCACCACTTTGTAAAAACATAATATTTCATTTTTGAATATAACTCAATGTATTTTTTGGTGAAATTTATACACTTAGATATAACAGACATTAAATAGATTATTTTATAGTTAATAAATAAATAGTTAATTTGACTTTAGTAAAAGTTATATTTTAAAAGCCAATTTAAAACGTCTAAATTATTATATAACACTTATGATAATTTTTTACATAAAAAAAATAATAAGTATTATATAATCAAAAAATTGACTAATGTTTTATGAAGATCATATAATAAAAAACCATCTATTTTTTGCTATACTTACAAATTTTTACATCAGTATCTATAAATTCCAAAACATATCTATATATTAATAGACTATATAAAATAGATAAAACATAAGATATAATTCTATCAAATTTCTCGTAGAATATATTACCTATTTATTTTAAATTGAAACAAGTCATTAATATTTAAAATTTTTAAAATATTCTTATATTATTTATTAAGTAATTAAAGATTATATAACTTTATTAATCTTTAATATCATTTTTATACTACCTGGAGATTTTTCCAAAATTTCTGTGTATGCCGGCACATTGTCACTGGTTTGTACATTCCTTAGCCAAACTTTTACTATTTCAAATTCAGCATAAAACAATCCTGTAACAAACCCATAGTAACACAAAAGAAATATGAAGAGTTTTACTAAGTCAAGTATTTTCATAATATTGATGAATTATTAATAATAATTACGTAGATCAAGTGGTTTCTTTCCCAATAATTTACCATTACTGCCATTGTATATAAATTTTCCACATCTAAAAAATTTACGTTTCAAAGACAACAGAATATTTTTTAGCATTTTAATTAATCCCTGAACAATCCTACAATAAAGATTAGTATTTATCTTCATTAATCTTCAAATCTGTGTAATATCATTTTGCATAGCATGTATATATTACGATATTAGATATAATTTGATTTAAAAATCTTAATTGTTAGTATATTATATATAAATGCTTATAATATAATTTTTTCGTTACATATGATAAAAATATAACAAGTAAAATTTTAATCTTATTATCGTCGTAACATAAAACAACTTTATGTTTTAAAATTAAATTTTGTATCATTTTATTAAAAGATTAATTAATTCAACAAATTTTTTAAAATTAAATGAGAGCTTAAACCACACAAATTATATATAACAATAATTTATAAATTGACATATTCATCTTTCCAAAAACTATACATATAGAAATAAAATGAATATCTTTATTTTAAATGATAATAATTATTGAAATAAATATTTTTTACAATAATTAGAAATACGATATGTAGTTAAATTAATCCTACATGATACGACGTAATCGTCGGATTGTGTAAAAGAAGTTGAAAAAAAATATTTTTATTTTTTATTCGACGTTAAATCACTGTTCAGAAAAATTTTTTATAATCATTGTTTTCTATGTATGTATGTAAAGTTTGCTTTGATTTAATGAACATAAGAGTAATTTACAACCTTGTTTACTCAAACATACAGTTTACGATTACATAGGATTTATTTTATTACGCACAATATATCACAGCGTGCTCTGTAATAAATATACAACGACAAAAATACGTTATTTATATAATCATATATCTTTTATTCATAGGTAATTTTAATTTTCTATTTAAGAATTACTATGCTATTATAAAAAATTATTTTTATTAGCTATTCTATAATCATTTTGAAAACTCTCTGACATATAATTATAAATTCATAATTTAAATTCAAATAGTCAAAATATTAAATTTTCATTGAATTCAAAAAATACGTTATTGGAAGATAGCTATTTTGCTGTAGAATGACAAAAGTTAGTACGTTAAGAAGCCTATTACGCACGATAAGTTACGATTAATGGATTACATTTAATTTCTTAGTCTTAGTTGATTAACATCCATTTTGTAATATTTGTTAGTGTGTTACAATCAGCATTATTTTAATTCAATCTTTCTTTTTAAAATTTGCTTACATCGTTAGATTTTTATATCAAAAATTGAAAATTGTTTTTCTAATCATCTATAAAATATTCTTATTATAAAATAAATTTTCAATGTGAAAATTTTTGATGTAGTGTTTTAAATACTTAATAAAAATTAAATTATTTTGGTGTCAGTGAAAATTTAATGATATGTAAATTTAAATATGATTATTCACAATACAATATATAAAAAATTAAATAGTGAGAAACATGAATAATATTCTTTTATCAAAAAGAGATATGATATTCGTTGATCTATAGATACTAACGCTAATCTTAATACAGATTTCTGAATTCTCAGGCGTATTACATGTACATGTAATCCTTTGTAAGAATCTTCACGACACCTTTGTGAACGTATAATTGTGGGATAGTTAATAATTATTTAAAAAATCTATGATAATAAATTTTATTAATACTAATAGAGAATGTACATTAATTTAATAATCTTCTAGATGTTCTAAAAATGTATTTTAAAAAATAATTTTTTTCCATAATAGTCATTTATTAATGACTATTATAATTTTATAAAAATTTACTTATTAATTCATCATTTATTTTAAGAATTCTTAAAATCATTATTTTTTAATTTTGTAGGCTTCAATTCCTGAGAATGATTTGCTCTCTAATATCAAAATTTATAGCATTTTATTATTAAATTTTACTTTTTTAGTGACAAAATTTTAGAAGTGTGTTATATATAAAAAATATTGAGTGGTTATCTAAGAATTGTGATTTATGCTTATAAGTATGATATTGATGCATGATAGGACTTTTGTGATCAATTCTGCTTATATTTTATAATTATGTTTCAATATTGCATTGATTAATTAAATTTCTAAAAGTAATATTGAAGTTGAAATTATAAACACATTGAAAAAAGTTTTTTTTCAATTTAACATTCTTATTGTAAAATTATTAATATTATTATAATTCAAGTTTTATCAATCTTCTTTCAATGATAGTTGTCTTTATCCAATTTGAATACTATTTTTTTGACAATAATTAGACTGATACAAGAAATCATTTAACAGAATTATCCTTTATGATGAAATAATTTTGAAAATTTATTTATAGACAACATATTCATTAAATATACTTGTTAATCTTAAAAGAGTTGCAGTTCAAAGTATTGAGTTCTAAGAAAAAAATTAGTCATAGAAATTTGGTGAAATTTGAAAAGTTTACTAAACTGCTTATAAACCCACGAAAATAATCATTATTTAAAGTTATAGCTAGTGTAATTAGTATTCATAATTGTAATAAAAGAATCTTTCTCTTCCGGTATTAACTGGCACAAAAACAAAAAAAATAAGAACTTTTCTTAAAATTGAAATTAGTGATTTCATATTGTAGGTTTTTAAAATATGATCTTTAATAAAGCATATAACCTAACTTTATAAATATTCTTTTGAAACGAATATATTGCATAGGAAGATAATTCGAAAAACCACTAATTTACTAACTCCAGAGTGGTAGGACATCAATGATAAATTCCAAATTTTGTTAGATACAGCATTTTAATAGCGAAAAAAAAATCAAATCCTTTGATCTCGTCCTGATTGATCCTTTTCATTTTGCTATTAATCAACATATTTATATTATTTAAGTAAGCAGAATTCTTAACTCGTCAATAAGGAACTGGAAAAAGACTGTTCTATCATGGTATATTAAATTTTCGTTTAAACTTCTATCTTATTCTATCGTACTCTTTATCGATTAACTTTTGTTTCTTAATGAATAAATCATTAGATTATATACTATTAAAAACTAAATAAATTCATTACATAATTTAATAGTGATCATTTCTAATAAATTGATTTATTAATTGATGGTATCAATAACATCACAGGAAAACAATACTTTAGCATTAATTTGTACAATTTTATTTTGAATAGTTAAAATTAATTAACGAGCATGACTGTAGTGTTGAAAATGTTATTAATTAATATATTTTATTTTCAGATATAGTATTTATATCATATAAAAATGATTCTAAAATTGAAAGTGAATGATTAGTATACGATAAAAATTCTGAGAGCATGAGCAAAAATTTATTTAAATTAGTGGTATTAAATAAGAAATATTCACTTTAAATATATATGGAACAATTTATTGTTCTATTACTGTGCCTGAAATGATAAAATACAAACACTAGTTATTTTTTAAAAAGTTTTAATGAAGATGCGCACGACTACATTTCGAAAGTCTATAGTAGAAAACATCTCTTTTAAAAAATATACAACCATTACCAAAAAATGTAATGATTAAAAATTTTTAAGTATTCAATGAAAATTCAGAGAATAAAAACTTAAATTGCCGTATGTTAGTACAAATAAATTGATCAAAGTTATATAAAAAAGTATAATAATAAATTATGTTAATAATATAAAATTTAAATGTTGAAATGCAATGAATAATTATTTTAAAAAAAGTTGGATAGTATTATGCGCAAGACTTTGATTTCGGAAGCGCTGAATAAAAATCTTATATATCTAAAAATATATTATCTATATAATAAAAAAATGATTACATTATTGATAATTTATAATGTAGTAAACAGTGAAAACTAGAAAGATAAAAACAAAACTTAATTTAAACTAGTAACAATAAATTTATCAAATTTATATGAAAATCATATAACAATAGCCATATTAAGGAAATTTAGTAAAATGATAAATCAAAAAGTATATTCATTTCATATAAAAGTAACAATTGTCTTACATGACTTGAATCATGAAAACGTAAAGTAGAAATCATCTGTTTCTATGAATATATTATATACGGCAAAGATATGCATAACGTTAATATTAAATTATGCTATCAAAGTTCATTGAATAAAGTAGCTACTTCTTCTTCATGCATTCGATTTGAGAAATGGGAAATAGAGATTAGAAATTGATTTTTGTTATGTTTATCACGGCATATGCGGTTTTTAACTAGAAAATTCATTTAATTCACAAATGAAGATTAATTTAATACTACTGTACGGGTTTGTTTTGATACAAATACTATAGGACATACAGACATAGCTTTTTACTAATACTATCCACCATAATGTATTTTCCAAGTCATTAAAAATACTCACTAACATATCATTTTTAAACTAATAAATTTATTCGCAGATTTAAATACACAATGAAAATAAATATGGTATTTTAAAAAATTTAGTAAAACTAGGCTTAAAAGGATTTCGTTTTAAAATTATTCCCATGGATTCGCCAACATGGGACAATATTCAAATATGTCAAGAGTTATAATTAAACGAAAAAAACTTCATCAATTTTTATGTGCTCTGGATTTTTTATTTAAATTTTAAAATATAGTGTTTCACAATCAAAATTTTTAATTACGCAGTCAAACTCGGCCCGTTCTCATCCCAGATCATTTATCGGATATATTCGTCAGCTTGATATCGATTCTTAATAATAAGTAAACAAAGTAGTAACACTCAGGACAGCATAGCAGAATTTGAATTTGATCGAACAGAAAATACATTTATTCACCCATTAGAACAAAGTCGACAGCAATCATATGATATTTCGATGGATTAGAGAGTATAGTTGTTTTATTACAGCTGAAACGGAATGACCAATTCTGTGATTGCTTCTGAAATAGGCTTGAAACAAAAAACTATGTTGGCAAAATTATCGTTGTACTGAAATTCCGGATGTATCAATCTAAAGCTTAGAAGAGACGGTATAAGGTGCTTTATTTATAAATTTTACCAAAAGCAGCATATAATTAGGTGGTAATTTTAAAATTATATTAACTTATTCAAAAAGTTCACGATGAGTTAAACTCGAACATATCTATTAGTACAATCAGTAGAGTAATTAAGCAATTTCATTACACATTAAAATTCTTATAAGGTTTGGGATAGAAAAAATTGTTCCGCCAATATTAAAAAGAGAGGACACTGCCAATAGGATTCATGGGTCAAAGACTACAAGTAGACAAAGAATTATTAATTTTCTTAACAAATTAAGTTTCGGGATTGTGATAAAACAAAATAGGGGATGATACTTTTATGTAAACAACCCTACACCTTTGTAAGTGCTGCACGAATTTTTTTAAAATTTCATAATTTATATTGTGAATAAACATTCATAATATATGCTAAAATAAATGACTAAGCGGTTACTGATAACTGCCTCAAAATCTATTTCTTCAAAAATTGAAAAATGCATGCATTTTACAAAATAATCACAGTCATACATCTATCATTAATAATGCTAAAATACACCACTACAGGGGTTTTCACAGCTGATTTGAAAAAACAGTATCAATATACAATTAATTCCGCCATACTCTACTTTTTTAAGCCGTTTAAAAATGTGTTATCATTAAAAAAAATTATTTTGATAGGATAAAACGCCTTAATCAAGGAGACTTAAAAATAGCCATCTATGAAGGCTTAATAGAAGTATCATCGGCCTACTATGGTAAATTCTACAGAATAATGTGAGGTTACATTACTATATCCTCAAGAGGGTAAATGAATTTTTAGTAGAAATTTTGTTATGTTTAATATTTCCTTAAAAATTATTTAGTTTTCCCGTGTATTTTGTGTGTTTGACGGTATGACGAGTTTGATTGCAAAAGTGATATTTTGATAGAGAAATCCTTTGACATTTAATTGGAATGCAGCTGACAGATGGCTTAGTGGAAGGGGCTTAGAACTCATCACCTAAAAGTCATGAGTTTGAATCCTGGTGCCGCCCACTGTTTCCGGTCTATCGTATCCTTAATCCGAAGTTAGTAGGAACACTATGGTAATTGCATGTTTCTATAAAAAAAATTATAGTACATGGTGGCAGTAGATGGAAGCCTGATGGGAGGGCGAAATCGAGTGCTGATGAACTAGGGTACGAGATTGAATTCCTGCCTTTGTTGAGGTGATTGCCATAGAGTCAACGTCCAATAAATGAATAGGTAGGGGTATTGGTCGCCCCAAAAAGAGGATGTTTAGTGGGTTATATTCCCACGCTACCGTAGAATAATAAGTCGGAGCTGATGTGTGATGTCGTGTGTTTGGAATATGATCGAAAAACTCCGCTGCTGTGCCTACAGCGTTCAATGAAGCAAATCTTACTAACTTTAACTTCACAGCCCAATAAGCTGAGCCAGGGGTTTAACCTCGTAACTAAAAAAAAATTTAATTGAAATGACTTAATATAATTATGAATTTATATAATCAGAATATCACTTTACTACTTAATATTAGAAAATGATTATTTTTTAAATTCTCAAACAAATGCTCTTTCTTTCTTAGAGAATTTGGTGTCTAAAGAAAACATTTATTCTTAGGATAAAAAAGTGGCCCTAAGTACGATCCATAAAAGTGAAAATACAAATGTTACATGACTTATTTGCTATTTTATCATAATATTGTTTTTATTAAGTATAATATTATTTTTTCATAAGATGCACATACGTTTAATATTTTATAAAAATATTTTCACTTTTTAAAAGCATATTTAATCAGCCTTCTACCAGTGCTCTAAATTTGACGAAATAAAACTTTATAATGAAAAAAATTTATTTATTAGTCTGTTGAATTTTCCTATGATATTTTCTTGTTATTAACAAACTAATACCTAATTTAGTAGAATAAATATGGTTATTGTTTTATTAAGTTTTAGTATTATTTTTATGTGTATACGAATAATGTAATAAAAAATAACTAATATATCAATTCATTTATATTTTAAATTTTATAATTTTTCTTAAAATATATTTTAAAAACCACGTTATCGATTGTAAATCTTTATATTAATTAAAAAATATTATTAATGTATGTTATGTTTGAATGAATGAATGAATGAGAAAAATAGAGCCATTCTCAGTATTTTTTTGTAATAAAATAAAATATTCAGCTCCATAAAATACAGATGCGGCTGGCGACAAAGATAAAATTACCAAAGTTGGAGATTTACAGATAATTTGTATTTTAACCTAACATCAGTTTTAAATGCGATAGGTAATATAAAAATTTTTAATTTGAAATAATATAGACGTGCAAGTTTATTTTTATATGATACAACGAGCATTATCACAATAGGAAAAAAATTGTGAAAAAAAAATTTTTCATACAAAATGTTACAATAACAGAATATTATTCAAGTTAAAATCAAACTTTACTACTTCACAAATCATTTTTATAAGAAATATATTTAAAATGTAAATTATATAAAATAAATTCATTACAGATAATTTCTATAGGTGAGACTAATTTAAAAATAACGAGGATGAAGCAGTTTTAATAAAATACGTCATATAATATCTCTAATTTACACAAAAATGGATTAAGCAAAATTAGTAGTAAAAATAATATTAAATGAACAGAATGTAAATGCATCATCATCTATGAGATAAAATATATTTCGTACGTAAGTACCTTTCTATGACATTGAATATATAATCATATTAGATTACGATGTCAGACCATTGTCAATTAAAATCTATCAAAACTTAGTTCTAATACATTAAGCCCTATATACTGTACATTAATTAAAATGGATAAAATATTGAAATTTCAAAATTCACTAAAGAATTATATACTTTATGTATTATTCTTCTAAATGTGAAATATATGCTAATTTTTGTTCGAAAAGCGTTATTTATATATTTCGAAAATGTATTCTATGAAAAAATTATAAAAATTTTAAATTATTATTGCTGCAGCAGAAATCAAAAATAAGTTATGAGACAAATTATAGTTACAAATACATTCCTGTCGTGCAACTGATAGAAAATATAACTATCAAATAAAGAGCTATGATAATATTAAGTTATTTAGAGCTAAAAAAAATTTTTTTTACTTATCAAATAATTAAAATTTAGAAATATTAAACTTAAAAATAATGACAAAAATTTAAGATCTCTGCAACCTTGTACATTTTCGACGTACTTTTAACAATTCGTTTTGAATTGATTAAAAATTCTAAAGAAAATTCGTATTTTTACAACTATTTCAAAAATTAATAGCCACTATATAGATTTCTACAATTAAAATATAATAAATAACTTTTTAGTTCCGGAAATAAATTTACTATATATAAATTTTAATAACTTCAAAATTCACGAATTCCGAAAAGCATTAAAATTATTTGAATACCATAAAATTGTATGATAGCTAATATAATAATGCATAAGCTAAAGTAAATCACCTTTTTGTTTACTTCTGTATGAGAAGGGATATTTTAATACTGTAAATTAAATTTATAACCATTTTTAATTAGATGAAAGTACTTTGACATGACACAATAGATTTATAATATTATGAAAATGCAATAATAAGTTTTTATACTTTGTATCGTATATTTTAAGTTTTTCATTAAAAAGCATATTTTAGAAAATTCATTGTCGTCAGTAATTAATAAACTTTGAGTTAAAATTTAAATGGTAAAATTGCCAACTTAAATACAAATTATTATCTGTCACCTACAAGATAATAGAAAAAATTAATTATATCTAGAAGAAAGTAAAGATAAAAAAATTGTGTAAAATTTTCCAATAGTGTATTAAAGCTTATTCGAATTATATACATATATTATTCAAGTAAAAATATTTATTAATATAAATTGATAAATTTTTGTTATAAAAACTTCATAATTAATGATTTATAAACGTATAATATAACGGTGAAATTATATTACAGCTACTTTAAGATGTGAAATAATTAGAATGAAAATTTATTATTTTAAGGGAAAATAACATAATAGATAAAGCGTGTTCTTATTTATTTTTAGTATTTAATTGTTTACTACACTTTAATGATTAAAAGAATCATAAATATATATTTCTTAGATTATTCTATTTCAATAGTTTAAAATTGCCGTAATTAAATTTTAATTGATTTTCACGCTTTACCATATTTTAATTTGATTCTTCATTGTTATCACGCTTTTTATCTTATATTAATTTATTAATATAATGGTCTGCACGTATAAATATTTAAGTTCCTATAGAAATATGAATTTAAAATCGTGTATTTAAATTTTTTTAAGAATTGAAACATCTTAAATAAATGAGAGAAGGGAGTGAAGACAAATTAAGGTTTTATTCATAAATATATTATTTAAAAAATTTGGAAAATATGGACATAGAGTAATAAAAATGATTGATGAGTATATGTATGATAACATAAAATGTTTACTTGTACTTAATGACATTGGTGAACTACAAATAAATACGTATTGTTTTATAAAATTGAATTATATTAATTTCAATATATACAGAAAAATGAAAATAAAGCAACTTTATATAAAATGTATATTTTAAATGTATAAATTTCAATTATTTGCCAAATCAAATAGTTAGACGTATTGTAACAATATATACGATATATAAAATAGTAAAAGAAAACATCAATATAACAACGAGGTATATTATTATTTTAAAATGCGTAAAAATTCTATTTATAAATCACAGTAAATATCATGGTCTGTATTGAAAATTCGATCACTTCCTTTTGTTAGTGATTCTCTTTACATTCATGAAATATGAAATAAAATATAAAAAATTTTATTTAGAATATTACAACATCTATTATAATATTGTAAAACGAGTAATAAACTATTTTAAGCGTATCAAGTTATATGCTCTATAATTTATAAAACTCAATTACTATCATCTTATTCCTATTGTATATTAAGTAATATTAATTATATTAATAAATAAAATGATAAATAGTATAATTTATCTATGTGATATTAAAAAACAACAACTATATATGCATTATATTACTAACGATAATGCACCATTAAGTAGAGAATTACAAACTTATTGTTGAGATCATCTTGAAGTAAAACGTTATAAAAAATTTAATATTAAGATATTATATATGATTGTAATTATTTTATTTAGAATCCTTTAAGTATATTTACTTATGTTTCTTTAAAAAATATCAAATAGAACGCTATCGATCTTAAATGTCAGTATTTCTTTCAAATTACATTTTTCGTTTCATCACTTATCATAAATTCTAATTTGCACAATATATGACATATCATAAATTTATAGTCAATAAAAATTATAATAAATTAATGCAAAAGTTAAAAGAATAAAGTATATTTATTTCTTTCTCGCCTCAATCTCAATTTATGACGACAGGATACTTTGCTTTATCAAAAAAGACTTGTATGAATTTCTTGGAAAATAAAATTATAGTGTTACTACAATTATTAAATCTACTTTAAAAACTCTTATATTTCTTATCTCTGGGCTTTGAAAAATATATTGAATATTTTAATTTATTTAATTGATTTTTATTTCATTTGTACATTTACTCTATTTTATCAATAAATAATACTAAATAGTTGTTATGATATCCATTCATCTGAGTCAGTAGTTATTATTGATTAAATATATTATATATGCTTTAGGATATTCATTTAATTTTTTTTGAATTCTCTTATCTTTGTAAATTTACAGATATCAATTTTATTATTCTTGGCAATTAATCTCTTCTAAGAAATTAATTTTTCTTCTAATATCTTCAGAGATAAAAAAGAAGCATGTTGATTGCAGTAATTTAAATTTTTTAATTATTAAAATAAAATTTTAATAATTGTATAATTTTACAATTATTAAAAATAATTTCATTAATGTATAAAATGTATTCTGATTACTTTTTGATATCAAAATTATTTAACAAGATATCAACTAATAATAAACGAATCTTAAGTTAGAACAAGATTCATTTTAAGAGGATATTCCAATTCAGTTACAAAAAATACATAAGCATTTTTTATAAATTTACCGAATATATAACATTACTATGTAATATTTAGCCCTCCAAGCATTTCTGGGGTCCATTGGATCACAACGCAACTTTAATTGCAATTTACTGCTCATTAAAAACTTTAAATTGACTTACAAGTAGCTTTATTCTTATATAATTCAATAAATGATAAAATGATAGATAGTTATAAAAATTTAAAATTATTTCTTGTCAAGATTAAAAAACAATTTTATACATCAAGCCGTTTTTGGGGTTCAATGGACCCCACGATTTTATTTCAGAAAACATCTAAATTCTTCAAAAATAAAAATTTTTGTTATTAAAAAATTCTATCGAGTAAATATCTAGAAAAATACAAATTTTGTTATTCCGAATTTACTCGACTACATTCCTTAAATCACGTGATTGTTGATGGAGAAATTTGGCGATCAATTTCTGGCAACTGATGAAACTGAATACAGTTAAATTTAAAATTTCATTGAGAAGTGCCTATCTTAATCTAGTTTTGAAGCTTCTGATGGCGGTGAAGCCAACAACCTTTACAGTGATAATAACAATGTGTTACGGAGTTCTACTGTTCTGTCAAATACAAAAGCAACAAAAGAGAATATTATAAACAAATTTCCTGGAGTAACTGCGTTTGCTACGTCCAGAGTGTGCAATTTACAAGACTGTTTTTCTATTTTTGTTGATGATGAGTTTTATCAAGTTGTCGCTACCAACACTAATAAATTTAGTGGTTTTCATTACGGTAAAAATTGGAAGGTACTAAACATCGTCGAATTTGAAGCATATATGGGCATTCTTATACACATGTGCATATTCAAATCTAAAACGGATCACTCAAGAAATTATGGAGTGTCAACAAAGGACGTGATATATTTTGGAAAATTATGCCATTAGACAGATTTACACAAATCAACAGAAGCCTACACTTTGATGATTTTAAAACCAGGGATATATGTAGAGAGAGTAATAAGTGCTGTCCTATCTGTAATTTATTTGATAGATGGAAAAGTATTTTGCCAATATGCTTGGTTCCGTATGCTGATCTTAAAATTTATTGTCAATTAGTTGCATTTCGTGGTAAATGCCCTTTTAAGCAATGTATGCCCTCGAAGGCTGCAGTTTATGTTATAAAATGTTTCCTCCTAACCGATCCATATACTAATTACGCCCACAATATACGTGTTTACCTGGGGAAAAATAATAATCAGAGGACTAAAAATGTAGGATCAAAAGTTGTATTATAGCTTGCTTCTTACTTGAAGGCAACCCGAAGGAACATTGTTTGTCATAATTTTTTCGCCTCAATTATATTGGTGAATAAACTCCTTGACCTAGGTTTAACATTTTTGGGAACCATTCGTCACAACAAAAGAGATACATATTCCACCTATTCTAAAACCTAGCTCAACCAGAAAGGTTTTTAGCTCAGTCTTTATTTTTCATATAAAGAAGATGACGGTGTAGTATGTTCCGAAAAAAAATAAAACCGTGATTATGTTAGCCCCATCATCAAACAATACAACTTTATGCCTGGAAAATAAGAAAAAGCCTGGAGTTATTGCTCATTATAACATAACTAAAGGTGGTGTAGATACTGTTGATCGTATTCTTTCAGTAACAAGCGTTAAAAAGTATACAAGAAGATGGCCGACTGTGATTTTTTATAATATGATTGACCTTACCTTAGTTAATTCTTTATTTGTATAAAATTATATTCAAAAAACCTGATACCTCACGAGTGAAAAACCTGAAACAGCTAGCTGATTTCTCGGATAAACCTGTTGTTGATACAAACGTACCAATATTGACTGAATGTATTTCCTCTACATCTAAAAAAGGTGCAATTTGTGTGATCGACTTTCTGATATTAAACTAGGACACAATGTTATTTATGCATGAAATACATCCGTAGTAATCACTCTAAAACCATTTGCTGTGTGTGAAATACAGGATAAAAAATAAAATTTATTCAGCATTATTGATTATACGGTTTTTTATCCCTGCAAATTAAATTTTGTGATATAATTTCATATATATATATATATATTTACTTCCTAAACTATTATAAACCAACTTTTGCTTCATCTTGAAATATCGGTCTACCTGTGACAACACGAATAAGTTTTCGGCTGTGCATCCGGTTTCAATAAACCTAATAATCAAATATCAACGTATTAAAGGGAATTTAGAAAAAATCTGTTATATGAATATTATATAACTTTTAATTATTGAAATTTTCGTATTTTTTAGTTTGGGCACATTTTTATATAGAGTGACATATATCCTAAGATTCTATTGTTCTTAAGCTGACAAGAGTATCTGTTCTATATTCTATAATATAATTGAACTCAGGGTTAGTGTAATTCAAGAAGCTACATTTTTGGAGTGTAACAAATCCAACAACTTTATTCGGAAACTTACCGAAGATTTCGGGAGCACTGTTTTTTAAGAATTTGGTCTTATTGGTTCAATAAAAATTTTTTTTATGAATTTTATTGCATATTTATGATTTTATAAATCATATTATACAATAAAAAAGTGGGGTCCATTCGACCCCAAAACTGCTAAGTGTATAGGTGATTTTGCCATTCTCGGAGGGTTAAAAAACAAGGAACTTATTACATATTTTATTTATAAGTGATACTCATCAAAAAGACCAGTTTAAAATCTAAAAATTTTTAAAACTTATATATATTAATTTAATTCAATATCATTATATATTACTCTATTTCTATAATAATTTAAAACTTAATTCTATTATTTCAAAAGTATTATTATGTAATAATTAAGAATAATGCAATCTGTATAGTGTTTATTTTGGTAAGGACACTTCTAACGATCTCTGGTATATATTCTTACAGAAGAGATTTATAGAAAATTTATCATTTGTATAATAAAAATTTTGAAATATTTAATAATTGTAGTCAAAATCGAAGCCGTATAGCTTATGTTATCCTAATATTTACTATGGATTTTTTCTAAAGAAAAGTAAATATTTTGAAAATACATTATATTTTATGTTATCCAATTAAATTTAAAATTTTAATTGTTTTTAATAATTTGATAAGTTGAAATACCATTTTCAATTTT
>NW_027255337.1:0-19714 GCF_042242105.1 Pempheris klunzingeri | reverse complement strand
GACATATGTCTTAGTGTTACATAATAGTACTCGCTGACCACGTGGTAGCCGATCTGATACTAACTGCCGCACACTATTCCAGACTATTCGTAGTATGCCTTCATCCGAAGTCATTAGGATCACTATGGTTATTTCACAATTCTATAAAAATTATAAATCATGCTTATGCAATAACTTGTGAGAGTAATTCCTGCCTTGGTTGACGTGATCTCATAGATCCGACATCCGGTAGATTGATACTGTAGGGAGTGGTGTTTTATGTGTGAATTATGATCGTCGACTCAGTTACCATACCCACTGCGTTTAATAAAGCAAATCAATTAAAATTTCATAGCTCCATTATTTTTTGCTTTTAATTAAAAAAAGTATGTGAGTTATTACTATCCTTCGCTGTAAAGATTAAATTCAGTATGATTACTAATAAAGAAATTTTAAAACATATATTATTTGTTATCAAAAACAGCAATATGCGATTTAAATAAGCTAATAAGTAGAATTGTTACTTTTAAAATCAAATCAGAGCTATTTTAAATTGCCGGATAAAACGTCGTCGTCGAAACTGATAAAAAATGCTGTAACAAACAAAAATATAACGTTGGTATGTTACTAAAAAACTAATATATTAATCAGTTAATGTAATCAAAGAAAAAGATGAATGTTTCTATAAAATCACAATGAAAAGATTACACTCATCCTTAAAAAATTTTTTCATAATTTCTAAGAAAATTCTATTAACATTATTTTTCATAAGCAGACAGATAGCTTAGGGTATAAGCTTAGTTTGCATACCTTGGGCCAAATATTTTTTCATTGTCTCAATTCTCTTGTATACCTTAATTAGAAGTTAATAGGAACACTATGATTATTGCATGTTTCGATAAAAAATTACATTTCATGCTGGTACCAGGAGGAAGCCTGATGGGAAAGGTGAAATCTAGTACTGATGCATAAGGAGTAAATTCCGATCTCCCTTAAGGTGATTCTTATAAAGTAAACGTCGAATAGATAAACAGGGTAGAGGTGACGGTCGCTCCCTAAACAAAGACGTTTAGTGGGTTAAACTCCCGCACTATCGCAGAATGAAAATTCGGAGCTAGAGCGTGATGTGTGTGGATGAATTATGATGAATATCCCGGATGCAGTGCTCAAAGCGTTTAATAAAGCAAGAGTGACCAACTTGAACTTTACCGTCCAATAAGCTGGGCCAGGGGTTTGACCTAATAACTAAAAAAAATTGTTTTTTTTAATTTTGAGGAAAATTTCATTAAAATTATTTTGCATAATTATAAAGAAAATTCCATTACATGTACCAATAAGTGGATAAGATACAATCGTATCAGTGTTCATAAATTTTTAATGGTATATTCTGCCATAAATAATAATTTGTTAGACAAATCTATCTCCAGTCCCACAAACAAGAGATAATATACTCAAAGATGACAGAAATAAATGAATATTCGTTTCATGACTTAATATCAAATCATACTTTTTGAAAACATACAAATATATAAAACATGCCTCAATTTTTCTAAGAATCTATTAACAATTATTCAAACTGTTTATCTATACGATTTGTACGATATCAGTCCCACTTTCTAAATGATTGCAAAAATATGTTTCCCACACTATCTATTTTATAAGTTCTATGAGGAATTAATATTATATATGTAACATACGCAAGTAACGGTATATCTGCGCTGAAATATCGTTACAGTTGAACGCTTATAGCTTATAAGCAAAGAATTAAAATTGAGCAGAAAAACACACATCATTTATTAAAAAATAAAACTAAACTCCAAATAGGCTTTTCTTACGTACTGAATAATATTAATTTTAGACTAAAATCAATTTAATTAAAACAAAAATTATTGAAATATCCTCATATACAATGGTATATTTAAATTCTTCTTGAATTGAAATAATTTAATCACATAGATGAAATTATTTATGGTATAACTAAATAATTTATTGGTGACCATAAAATAAGTAAACAAATTTAGCATCGTAAGTAGTCGTCTGCTGGTATTAATACGTTTCCAGTTATGTATCTTCTAGAAATTCTGTTAGACTAAATGCTACCTTCAGAATTAAATTATTTCTTACTTTATAAAAGTAATTTATTACTTAAGTAAAATAGTTTTATAATTTCCATTATAATAAATTTTTTATTACATTCTTGGGGCTATTAACAGATCACATCTCATAAACTTTGAATATGAAAGTTAATTATGACTCAAATCTTGAAAATATATATTCATATCATAGAGCATACATCCTCATATTATGTTAAAATAATTTAGTAAAATACATAATTATAATTATAAAAGCTATTTGACGCTCTTAATAGGCTATTCAATTATCATATTTCTATGAAAATCTCTAAAAGATTTTTATTGTCTATATAGATTCACATAGGTCTATTTGCATAGTCATTCCATGAAAATATAATGTGTAGCTTCTATCAAGTATATTGCTTAAGTTTTTGAAATTAATTTAAATTTATATTTTCTTAATAATAATAACAAAAAAGATATTAAGATTATGAGGAGGAAGCAAAATTATTTATCTTATTAAAAAAAGAGAATTAAATCTATAAAAATTAATATTTAAAATTTTAACATAAAGCATGTGATTTCATAGTTTCATTTAAAAGTGAAAAAAAAGATTCTCTAAATCAACTGAGATATAGTTCCAACATGACTCTAGATCACAGTTAGTACCATAAGAGAAATACAATTCCTTAAAAAAATTCATAACTAATTCTTTTATGTATCAATTTAAATTCAAATAGAATGTTAAATTCTTATCAATTATTTAATTTTTCGTAACTTAAAAATTTATAAGATTATTAAAAATATTTATTTGGGACAACAATTATATTTTATTCTGTCTAATAACTCATCTAACTTTATGAAATAAAATTCGCTGTAATGAAAGAAGAACGCGGGAGAAGTACAATATCGGTTTTTCCTTAAGATAACGGGGAATTTAAAATCATTAGTTTTGTATTTAACTTCATAAACAATAAATTAAGTAGATTATACTTTTATACATTTTGTAGTCACATTCTTATATATTTTGAATTTTTTGATACAATGTAAAATTTATTATGTGTGGAAAAGTCTAATATATAATAATATATATTTATTTATTCTTTGAACCAAAAACATAAAAAAACAGAAATTAACTTTAGATGAATTATTAAAAAAAATTAGTACCATTGATATTGAAAATGCTAAAAAAATGTATACAAACTTTATTATAATTTATAGTAACTTCAATAAAATTTATAGCAACTTTATTAATTTAATTGGACAATAAACAAAAAAATAAAAGGCATGCGCCGTCATTTTTTTGTAAGCTTTCTAATGTAAAAATTTGAGAAATATTTGTACCTATGCAAAAATTTTCGATACATTATAATTTAAATGACATTTCCGACTGTATTAAATCTATAATATCTTTTTATTTTTAATTATACCAAGTATCAATCAAATATTTCCATTTATTATGATAAAAGTCAAATAGCTATATAATTATATTTTTAAAAATAACTTACAATTTCTTTGCATATATAAACGCATAGAATTCAAATAGATATTTTTTAAACAGTCAACATGATTAAAAGCTTTAAAAAATATTTCATAAAATATTAATTTTTAAATATTTCAATTTTTAAAAATATCATATTTAAGAATTTTGTAAATATAGATTTTAAAAGAATAATTTAATTTCAAAATGATTTCACTTTCTTGTATATAAAAAGGCACATAACATATACAAATTTAAACACTATTTTGAACTTTTAAAAAAATTAAAAATATCTACAAATTCCATTCTTTTATTTATTAATTCTAATATCAAATACAAATTAAATCCTCATACTCAAAACAATTATTATGTAGATGTTCACGCAATTCCATTAATAATTTAATTAAAATTGCCCGCTTTATGAAACAAAAGTTCAATTATATTTAAATTAAATCGTATATGAGTAAATATAGTTTTATTAATACTATTTGATTATATATATTCAGCTAAACATAATTTATTATATATTATTTGTATTATAATCAAAGATTTATATATATAATTAGATAAATATATATGAATGATTACAATTAAAGAAAAAGTAATATTTAAAAATACTTTTTCTAGAGCAATATAGATTGAATCATCATCTGGTTTTGTTCGTCTCATAACGCCGTCGATTTTCTTTATATTACATAAAAAATTTATAAAATTTACATTAAATGTATTATACGTATCTAATAGATTTCCTAAATAAGCTCATTTTGTGATATGTTCAAAACTGATAACCTACGAAGTAGAAAAAATAATCTTCATCATCGGATTGTATAATGACACGATTTATATTTAGATTTAATCGGTTTTAAGTCGATATTATAGTGACTCTTAGTTGTTTAATACTATTTTATTGTTTTTGAAATTAATTACTTCCCTGATTCTATTGTTATGTTCATTATATCAAAATTTCATTATTTAGTCTCAAATCTCATTATTTTTTTACACAGCAAAATAAATTAAAACAGTTATTTTAACATTAAAATATTTTATTAATATATTATATTAATTAATATGCAACATCTGTATTTTATTATAATTATTAATATACATATATACACAATCTCAGTGTAATTAAATATTAATTATTAATCATTATGATAACTTTTTTTATTATAAATATTAAAAAGCATAGATGGAGTTTTTTTTAAGATATTACCGATTGATAGATTTTTTGGTTATTTATTTAAAAATTTTTATATTTTTGTTTTTTAATCAATATTCTCTAAAAATTACTAATTTATTGTTAGTTTTTAATTTTCAATTAAGAATGATTTGATTAAATGACAATTTTCACGAATAATTCAATATGAATCATTAGTGAAGATCTATTAAGCTGAAATCAATACTCTGCCATTTTATTTAACATATTGTTGGAATTAGTGCTTCTTATTTGTTTAAAATTATAGCCAATTGTTAAATTTTGTTGTAATACTAATTTTTTGTATTTTTCGGAATTATTTTAACTTATCATAATTCAATTAAAATATATAAAATTAATTTTTTGCGCACGGTAATTCTCATAGTGCTTATATTGTCGTCAAATTGGTCAGAATCCCTAGAGATCACTTATTAACTTAACAATGATTTCAATTAACTATTTATTAGAGATTATTAATCGGATTAAGACGGAATATATTAATTATCAATAATTTATTTAAATATTCTATTATGGTTTTAGATATTCATGTGGCTTATAAATAATAGCATTCTACTTATTATACGTGATTCCTGTTCAACTTAAAATAACATTATATGAGACATAAAAAATATCGTTTAAATATCCTATATATGATATTTGTGAAGAAAATAATATAAAATATTTTTGATTATTGTATAAAATATTTTTGAAATAATATCATATGAAATATTTATGTATTTAGAACATAACTTCATACAATGAACCAGACAAATTTGTTCAGTATTAAAAAGTTCGGTTTTTCTCGTTTTATTATCATTGATGCTCAAAGTTATTAAGGTATTATTATTGAATTATGAAATGATTTTGCTAAATTTAATAAGATTAATGTACTAATATAGCTGGTGATTCCCCGCAAACACCCTTTTCTAGCCACTCAAACTTTGCGGATCATTTTTTAATAGTGCTATTATGTAAAATTTAGTTATCATAACAACATTATTTCTTAATAATATAAACAAAATTATAACAAACATTCAATAGGATTACAATGCGAGCGGATGTTATAATTCTAATCAGTTAAGGATGCAGATTTATTTTAGATATTTTCACTATTTTTTGATAGTAAAAATTGTTTTCCGAACATATTCAGTAATAATACATGATGAATTAAAAATATTACGTAAAAATAAATTTCGGTAGTGTTCGGTTTGACGCATGGAAATATTATGTTGTCGTTTCGTTTCACCTTTTTATGTTAATTACCTTAGTTTACTCCATTTTATGCATTCGTTACCACCAAATTTTGAGATTCTACTTATGGGTTTTCTATAGTATGATTTAACTATAATTAACTAGTATAGAAATGAGTCATGCTGAATATTTCACAAAAGTAGTTCCATCTTACGTTATTTTCGTGGCGAATGGGTTCACAACTTATAATTAATTCTTGTTTTTTAGAATAGTTCATTTGCGTCTTAAAAGTATTACATCTGTTTATCTTAACTGATATTTCTAGTAGATTCCAGATAATTAATGATGAGGTGTTGTGGATTTTTATACCAAATTTTTAACATAGTGACATTGTTGAAAATATACGTGTTTTTTTATAGCAGAGAAAATTATATTTTCATACAGGATACTGATTATGTGATCAAAACTCGTAAATTACCAAGGTGAAATATGTATGTTTTCCAGAGTAGTGTTTAGACTATTTATTATTAGTATTTACACAATAAATGATATTTTACTCTTGTGAAAGAAATATGAAATTTATTATAACAAGTTGAATTATACCTGCTAATAATTTTTATGTTACTACTACGTTATACATTTAGTCAGAAAAATATTGAAACAATAGATTCATTATGTAAAAGTATTTATTTTCATGCTGTAACGTTTACTGCGTGTTATTTTAGATTTATAATACTATTATAGAAATAAAAATTGGAAACTTGAAATCAACTATTGCGTTGCATTGCATTGTAAAAATGACTCACTAATTTCAATTATTATATTCACAGCACTGTAATAAGGCCATTAAAGACAAAATAATAAATATTGCTAATTTAAGGGGTAATGTCATGAGATAGTTTCTAAAAAAATTTTTAAGCAACTGCATGGGGTTTGAATGAATAGACCGAACCAATATTCTTTCAAATGGATATTTCGTGTGTGGTTCCATTCATTTTACTTTTTAATTTCTTTTTAGTTAATTCCAAACGGTTTCAATATTATTGATGTGCTCACCATCATTCTTTAAAAATGAAAGAAATGATTCACAGTCTGATGAATTCAACATTAAATTTTTAATGAATACATTATCCATTAATCTAAATAAATTGTCGACCTTTTTACTACTTCATTTTTATTATTGGAATAATAACGTGTTTTTGATTCATTGCGAAAAGCCGTACTCCATTCTTTCATCTTGTTTTCTGAGATATGCATTTATATAAGCCCAAAAGCCACTGCCCATCAATTCTTCCGTAATACCTTTAGAGGGTTGTCTTGAGGTATTACACTCCTTATTTATATAAAAATTCCTGTATTAAACTTGATCAGATGAAACTAAAATAGTTAAAATGAATTATTTTTTTAAAATATTTTCCTTCTATGTCATCTCATTGCTGCTACCACATGGATTTGCTAGATATACAGTATTTGGATATATTTTTCAAGCATTCTTTTTTAAATATCGTCTGGAAGGAACTTATAAAAAATAAAGAAACTTCGTCGGAGGAGAAAGGTTGTATGAAATGAATAGATGAAATTTTAAAGGTCAACAAAAACATAATATTTATGCGATAATTCTATTTTCTAATTATACATTTTGGATATAGCTTCATGATAAAATGTACCGTAATATGGATTATAATTGAAGCATATTCGTTTCAACTGGTTCGTTTTAATTCTTGTCTTCTTTTTCAGAATTTTCATATTTGGATTAAAGAATTGATGTATAATTGTTTGTTAAATCAATCTTTATTGCTCTTATCGATTTATAGTGAATGCAACAAAAATATGAATGTAATTGGTTAAAATAAGAATAAGTGTTGATTGCATATTTTTTTTGGTTTAATGTAAGTTTATATTGTACATCACTATTTGCTTTGATAAGCATTCCGTGATGCAAAAGGATATTTTTTGCCTCTTATGATGTCTTAATATTCTGAAATGTATCAAGAACAAGTTAACATTTTGGTTTTTAAAATCGTCAGCGTCAATATACAATTTTTTGAATTCAACTTAGACAAAGTAATTAATTGCAAATAAAAGTGCAATTCAGCATTTGATGAAACTTTAAAATTGACGTAGCAATGTTATTCTTTCACAAAACCAAACATCTAAATTTTCCTGTAACTGTATGTACTAGAATGAAACAAACAGAGTCGCATTTAATTTTTTGATGCTTTTTGTATATCATTATAAGTTGCTTTTTTAAAATCCATTGAGAATGATTTTGGTGCCATCAACTCACTCTTTTCTCTGATTGTTTGTATAACGTTTACGTAACTTTTCTCGGGCATCAAAACATGAACTAAACGGAGTACATCTCGATGACTGTAGTATAGTTTAAAAAAATCCTTAGGAATGCCACTAAACGTTCCATCTATATTTCAAAAATCTGAGTTCCTGAAATGTAACAGGTTTTTCTCTGTAGAAAATATTATTCCGTCTTCGTCAACAGAATAATTATCGAATAAACATATTTGATTCATTTATCAAATTCTTGATTTCATTAAAATGATTTTTAGCTTAATCAACTTAAATATCATTTCTTTGTCTAATATTCCTTATATTTTTGTAAACTTGTGGTTTAGGGATAATTGGAAATTCGCTTATCTTTTTATTAGTGGAAGCAATATTATAAATTTTGCTTGCTCATTATGATGTGGTTTTTATTTTAGTACCAAAGAGTTTTTTAATTAATACATCCATTGTTATAATGTGACTGTGAAATCTAGTACTATAAGTGCTTTCTATTTTATTGATAGTATTTATTCTTAATCTTCTTCTGCAGTGTCTAACTTGGCATCTCCAGTATTGAATTACATTTTTTTGGAATTTTTTACATAAAGTAATCATCTTAAATCATCATATCAGTAATTCTGGTCGCTTTTAGCATCACAATGCCTTTGTTGAAAGTTTACCTCATTCTGAGTCCAGTAGTTAATTTTACGAAATTACACGAGCTATAGTAACGTTTATTACACCTGCGCTTGCGTAAAAAAAATTTCTTTCAATTGAATTAAGTAGATGTTCAGCATTTTAAGATCTTTTTCAAGCATCCCTCTTTTAATATCGTCCTCGATGATACTTAAGTCTTTCATAAGAAGACATTCATCTAGATGAATGATTTTATCATTCTTTTGTATCCTCTAATGTCACACAGTAGGAATAGACCATTGAAATGATAAAAACAAAGGATTGTTAAAAAGTTTGGTATTTAGTCACGATACTAACCAGTTAACCACATAACTCCTAAGAAAATATGTTATATTTTTTAGTTTTTTTTTAGTTATGAGGTTAAACCCCTGGCGCAGCTTATTGAGCTGTGACGTTAAAGTTTGTCAGATTTGCTTCATTAAACCCTGTTGGTCTCGCAGCGCAGTTTCGATTAATAACTGAACCACACGACATCACAAACTAGCTCCGACTTTTTATTCTGCGGTATTGTAAGAATTCAACCCACTAAACATCCTCGTTTTCGAGCGACTACCATCCCTATCCTATCTAATTATTGGACTTGGCTCTATTGAATGACTTAATAGAAAGCACGAATTGACTATCGCACCCTAGTGCATCAGTACTCGATTTTACCCAACCATTAGGAATCTACCCACTACCAGCATGTACTAAAATTTTTTATATATACACGCAATTGCTATAGTGTTTCTAGTAACTTCGGATTAAGGACTACAATAGACCAGAAACAGTGGGCGGCACCAGGATTCAAACCGTAAACTCAGTGTCAGCGAACGAAGCCTATACCATTAAGATATCTGTCTGCTATTAAATTTGTTGGTCTTGAAGCCTTTAAAACAGCTGATACCATATCGATAGATTTCTACCGCCCTTCCTTGTAGATAATTTGCCCGCCGTATTTGACTTAAGGTTGTAAAAATAAAGACTTGTAGTAGTTTTGCCAAATTTCGTGGTCATCCGACTTCAGTAATACGCGCCATAAGTTGTGTATGTTTTTTTTCAATGATGATTATACCCTCTAGGTAGCATGCAGACATTTTACAATCATGTAAAAACATGTCTATAAATCATTGTCATATTGCAGTACCTGATATTAATCTATAAAGCAGTCTAGCCTAGCTAAAAAGTCCAAATATTGTGTTTGTTGTTTAAAAAATTTCTGGCTTCTTAATTAATTTTTATTTGTAAATAAAAATTCTTTAAACTTCCAATACTGTAAATTTTCTGTCTCCAGATAATTTCATAAAAGGGAAATGTATTGTGGAATCGAATATTGCTCGGCATTTAGCCCAGGATTTATGGTGATGGTGAATTCAGGCCAAACCCTGTCATGGCCATTTTTCTTTAATAGGGCAACGATAGGAGTCGTCTGTTCATTGGATGATAGGGGATCTAAAATCATATTTAAAAGTAGTCTTTTTATTTCTTCTTCAATATTGAAACGTTTCAAGTAAGAGATTCGTCTTGAAGAATTTTAAAGTAGCTTCTACTCGGAGAAGTAAATTCAGTTTTAAATCCAATATCTTGCCTGTTGCATCGCTAAAACAATTTTTATATTTTGATCTATGTGTATCAAGTAAGGATTTAGAAAAAAATTTTTGAATTCGGTGACCAATCGTACCCAAATATTGTAGTAATCTAATCAAATAAAATTTTATAGTTGAAAGTTTGAAGCTACTTATTACAAAAATGGCTTTTTTGTAATATTTAATATTGCATTTTTGTGCTTTCTGCCATTTTGGAGACGAACATATCCAAATAAGCATGAAGTGCAGATTCCTTTATGCATCTTTTATTTATATTGTTATTAAATGAATATTATAATAATTTTTTTTTCTTGGGATATAATTTAAAACTCCGATAAGTATATATCGGATTAAAAATTATTGCAATTTTTTGGGATAGTTTAATATTTATCACGCTTTAGTACATAAACGTTATTTTTTGTTATCTAAATTTTATAAATATTTATAAAATAAAAAGAAATTATTGTAATAAGATTTTTAATGTTTTTTATTAATAAATTTTATATGCATATTTAGATAAATTTATAACATAAATTGAATTGAATTTTGTTGTATAAGTAGATTCCAGGAAAAAAAGCAAAACAATTTAAATTAAAAATACAAAAGTGAAAATTAGGAATGAATTACAAAATAAATAATATGGTTTTTATAGGGCAGGAGGAGTGGATTTTAACGATGAAAAATGTTTCAATTTGCACTTTGCGTCGCCTCAAATATGGAAAGCTGTATTTGATGTTTGTAGAGGTTGGGCACTATTGCATATAAATCATTCTCCATACCAAGTCCTTAGTTCTTTTGTATTTGGCATATTGATGGCGGCAATAACGTTCCATTAACGTTGGCATCGAAAATAAATAGTTTGCTCATTAACCTCCTTCAGCCGCCAGACTTTCCTAGTCGTGCCAAATCGTATACACAACAAATTTAGCCTGTATTGGAAAAAATATATGGCAGATTATCTTTTTCTTCATAAATAAGTACACATTTATACATCAAATATACGTATGTCTTATAGTTTGAGTAGTTTGAGTAGTCATATCATGAAATTAATTACAATAATAATTTTATTTGTATAAAAAATCATGAAGCACATTTGAATCATCTGAACGTTCCTAATATTTTATTTATACTAGAAAATCAATCTTTATATCATTCTTAAGAAAACAATTTCGTAATAGTAACTTCATTTCTATATTTTTTATAGGATGCATCTAAGAATCTCCAAAACTTTTTCCATACTCGTAACACGAAACTCTTAAGTGAGTCATATATTATTTTACTTTTTAAAAATTAATACTAACATCATTACAAAGGTGTAGTTCAAGAAATAGCGTCCAAGATTATTTTTGATGGATTAAAAACCTGCGTAATATTTAAATCCTGTTAATCCGGGTCCACAATCCTCCATCTGTTCTAGAATTTCATTTTTAAACTAACAAAATGGTGTTTTACACATCATAATTTTGTGCTATTTTAGCATTTTCACGCGTTCATTTGGTAATTAGAGTAGCACATCACAATTAACGCACTTATTCCTATTAGAAATATTTTCAAGCGATAAATTTTTTAAATGTATATAAGAAGTACTATGACCAATAATAATACATGTAAACGCTAAGTCATCTATTATTCCTAATTACAACAAGCACGGTTGTCTTTACAGATTCTAATCACGGGGTGGCAGTGACTTAAGGATTTTCACACTAGTTTATATAATTTTAAAAAAATCAATTTAATTTTTTCCAAATTTTATTATAAATATTTGTTTATAATAAAATAGTTACTGAATTCACTATAAAAAATATTAAATTTGTCATACGCGCATGCATAATTAAATAATAATTTTAATTGGAACATAAAAAAACATTTTAAAGTGTTATGCACGTTCCATCTATTAACTATTTTACTTTTTCTAGCAGGCAAGTTAATTACACCACCGTTATCTATAATTTGTGTTGTCTAAAAAATCCACTTTTTACACATCTTAACGCGCGTGCACTTTGAGTTATATTATTGGGTTCATTTATTATTGAGATAAAAATAAGAAATAACAAACACGATTTGTATTTTGAATAATATCTTTATATTAATAAAATATAGCATTATAAAAATTTAATACGGTTACATAAAAAAAATAATAAGTATTAGTTGTTCTTTATTAGGAATATGGTAATGTTCTATTTTTTAATAAAATATTAAAATTATGACGAAAATAGCCCAAGTTAATTTTGACCGGTAGATTAATATAAATTGGTTTATTCCATAATTTAAAAAGTATACGTAAGTTTTTATTATATACATTTAAAAACTTACTACTATATTAATTTAATTTATAAACACTTTTGAATATCATTAAGATAATAATCACGATTTAGAACAATGCGTAACATAGAAATAAATTCAGACTCATGTAATTTTATTGATAAGAGAATGATATGCTTAACAAATATTGCAATAGTTAGATATTGATATATACGCCTTTTAAAAAATTTAACTAATTATTATATTTATAGAATATGCAAATAATTAAAACCATAAGTATACATCAATTAGTTATGAATAAATCATAATATTTTTAAAATTATATTTTAATCATTGACAAAGAAATGATATAAAATAATAATAATATTATTATTATTATGATTGATAAATATAATAGTTAACAATAAAAAAATTAGAAATAACCAAGTCAATGAATATTTAATATGATGCGCGAGTGGCGTATGATAAAAACCAATAAGTAAGAAGTTGATAGTGTTTTGTAGTGCCTACGGTATTTGTCATATTATTATAAATAATATTGTTATATAGTATTTAATTAGCATTTAAACTTGAATATATAAATATTTATTATAAATTAATTCAACATGGTTATTTGAATTTATATTTTTAAATGGTTTAATGGCATGACGATCAAAATATTAATAGCATATATAAATATATATTCTATTAATATATTTATTTAAATTTTACTTTAAATTATTTAGTCGATTATGAAAATAAAAATTTTGTAAACACACTAGCATAAAATCTGCATATATTAAAAAAAATTTTTGTTAATATTACATTTTAGATAATATAAAAAATTTAAAAAGAAGGACGTTACTATGAAAGATCAATCTGTGAAAGATCAAAAAGAAATCACAAATGTAAATATTAACGCAAAAACTGAAAAGGTAAACAGTTTTATTATAATTATGTTACAAAATTATAGTAAGAATACGCTATTCATCATAGTTTATTTATGAGTGATAAAATACTTTGAAAATATTATTTTAAAAATTAATTTTATATAAAATTACTTTGTATAGTGCGCATGTCTAAAATAGTTATAGGCTCTTTTAAATTAATAAATATAAATTATAGAAAGAAAATTTGTTGTGTTATAATAATTTCTACGTTAAATATGAAAAAATTCGACGTTAACTTAAAAGAAATTTGAATTTTTAATAACACGAAGTTTAAGCTAAAATTTTTATTTTAAAAATTGTGTACTTGATTTTTTAGAATTGATTAAATGTTCTTGTAGGAAGATCACTTTCTTATTTTTTATTGTTTTATATAGCATCACGTCAACAAAAAATTAGTTTTAATTTAAAACTTTTGTTGCAGCTTATTTGTCTTCAAAGTTCAATTTTCTCAGACTTTCTAAATTAAACACTTTAAACACCCCAGCGGAGATTCTCATCTAAATTTGTACTAACAAGTTTATTATTCTGCATTAATGTGGGATTTTAACTAAAATTTAATCCCCTTTTGAGATGAAAATCACACCTGCCGTATCCAGTATATTTCTCGGACATTGGCGGGCGGTTAAACCTTGTCGTATTCGTGCGAAAAATGTTGTTTGAACTTTAAATGGGTAAAGTTAACAGGAATAGTATAAAACATAGTTTTACTGAAATATTATGAAATTCTGTTAATCTAATTTTCAATTTTACGTTGTCGAAATACCTTAAAAATGTTATTTTTCGTAATACTTTCTAGTTATTAACAAATATTTATAATAAGATCGCATCTTCAAGATTTGATTTTGTTCAGAAAACGAGAATTGCACACAATAAAGTGACTTTGTTGAAAGTGTTGTTCTGGGCTTCCTTTATTTTTTCAGCTAATGTCTGCAGTCCAACGCGTGTCTGATCATAACTATTATAAAGTTTGTAACTGAATGCATGTGCCGAATTTTATTTTTATTCCATCTTTAACGCAGTCATAAGTATTTCAGTTTTGTATGGAATATTTTGATAAATTTACAAAATTCTTTTCAAAATAATGAAAAATTATTCATTCACTCTACTAAATTTTTGTGCTTTATTTTTTAGTTTAGCGAAGAAGAGATCACAAATTCTATTTTGCGTAATTTAGATATAATGAACATTTTAAATTCGATATAATCTTGCCAGTCGTTATTTTTAAATAAATTTCCTGAAATTGAAAAAGCAAAGTTTTATCGGTGTATTTTCGAAAGCTTTTTAAATGCATTGAATGATTATAGTTGAGATTTTACTATTAGATACTGTAGTAAATCATTACTAAATATCACCACCATTAGAGACCTACAGCTGGGTTAACTTTTTTTTTACTACTTTTAAGGTCCTATCGGATATTCAGGATTTCGCGGTATTCTAATTTTTATCAAATTATATTAAAATATTCCAATTCCATAAGTGTATTCTGAGGCAGAATCATGAAAAACTTGGTTTTCTTTTCTTTATAATTTTACTAATTATGGGACATTAATTGAGTTCCTTTTTCTACAGATATATATCTTTTATATAATGATTTTGTTGGAAAGATGGGGAAATCACAAAGATTAATGGAGTTCATAGCCGTAAAATACACTTTATTCGTTGAATGTTTTTAATTAATAGCGAAAGCCTCTATAAGAAAATGATTAAGATTAGCTCTTTTTTATCCATTGTCAAAAAAAAACATAATTTGACTATTTTCTTCAAACTCTTAAATTTCATACAATTAAAAAATTCTCATTTTCCCTTTAATTCTCAATATTGGCATCCTCAAAGTTGGTTATTTTTATTTAAGTAGGCAATGTAGCAGATAATTTTATATAAAATATTTAAAAAAATTTTTGGAATCAAATTATTAATTTTTTCTTATCACATTTTCACTAGATATTTTGCGTTCTTATGATTCACGCAAGCGCGTCTAAATATAACTTTATATTTATATTTATATGGTTATTATTGCTAAGAGTATTTTTGCATACATGAGGTGAAATTTCAGTTAGCAAATTCGACTCACTAATCGTTCTCTTTCTGAAATAAACATCACAAAATGCTTTTTTTTAATTTTATTTACTTTGGCTCTTTGCGATTCACCTCAGAGAACCAGAAATTTATTATAGATTTGTCTCAATTAATATCAAATTATTTGATATTTTGCACTAATAAACATTTCAAAATATAATTATTTTAAAATAAATAGTAATAAATTTTTTAGTAAAATTATAAATTAACTTATTTATAATTTCTCTGTTTTTTACCTTTTGAATTTATTTCAGCATCTTTCCGTATAATTTAGTAAAAATCGGCTCTTTTAATTTCAAATTTTGCTTTGATCACTTAATTTTACTTCGATTAAAAAATATTTCCATTCAATTATATGAAAGATTAATATGGCGGACATAATAATATCATCAAGTCCTTAATAATTTTTGATAGCGTCATCATCTAATATAATGATGAAATAATAAATGCCCCTTGATTGCTTTGTCCGATTTATTTTGTGAAAAACCATGCCTTACTTGTGTTCATTATAACAACAACAGATATATTTCTGGCTTCTATTAGCCGATTTTGGAAATGAGCGGAGGAACTCCTTTAGCTACCCGCCCCATTTTTGATCTTGTGACATTTGAAAAGCCAAAAAAGAAAAATTAATTTTATTTTAATTATCTAGATGCTGAGTTTTCCAGGCACTTTAAAAAACTTGTATCTACTATCTACATTCTAGGGTTGACTCGAAATTTCTTCTTTTCTCCGCAGAGTAGTTAGTTTTTAGACTAAAGTGTAAACTTTTAACAATTCTGCCTACTGCGCTTTCGCTTATAAAAATTCCATAGCTCTCATGTATCATTCTTGTAAGCTCATTTAGGTCTTAATAAGCTAAGTGGTTGTTATTAGTCCACCTTAAAATTTATTATATCACAATTTTTTTCTTTTGATAATTTTGATTCTCTATCAAATTCCCGCTTTTTTGATTTCAATTTGTCTTATTAAAGACATTTATCACCCTCCCAAACAGAGTTATAGTTTATGGATAGTGATTTTGAAGTTACGTTAGCGGTCACTTCTTCAAGCAACTTTGAATTAATCTTAAATCTATCTTTATTACCGATGTTCGACGAATAATGTTCGCATTGCTTATATTTATCTTAAGTTAAATTCATATGATATCTTTTGTAATTATTTTATATTAAAATAAAACTTTCTTGTAAAAAAAATATGTCATTTGTCAGATAATGGTAGTTTATGCACTATACTAAAATGGGAGTTAGTCTCACAATAATTGCGAGAAATCTCACTTTGGTAGAAAAACTCTATATTAGAGTTTTTATGAACTCTAATATCAACAGTTTTAATTAGACTCCCTTACACTATCAATATGGTCTGTAATTTTTTACTAATCCTTGCTATTACCACAATGTTTCTATCAGTTTCAGATTGAAAGATACGAATGATTAGAAAAAGTGGGCGGCACCGAGTTTAGAAGTTTCAATCGAACTATTAAAGAGCACTGGCCTATATATAGGCTCTCAATTTTTTTAGAATGTTTGATGTGGAATTTTAATTATTATAAGAGTTAAATTATTAAAAATTTGTGATGATATAATCTATATGTTAAGTAAATTTTTATTAATTAATGTAGAATTTTATTTAAGTTTTTTATAAAAATTTAGTAATAGAAATAGAATCAATAATATAAATTAATTTTCAAATAAATTTTATATTGCGATATCAATCAAATTTCTTGTTAGTTTATTATATCTTATGATAAAATAATGTTAAAAAGAATTTTAAATAATATAATTGTTTCATTATCATTCTTATTAATAATTTACTTTTCGACTGATATATGAATAATACCTCCCATCATGTACAATATATAACGAATTATCGAAAAAATTATAAATTTTATAAAATGCTTTTAATACGGTAATTATTTTTACATTAAATGCGTGTAAATTACCTCCTTGTCGAATAGTTAATGCACACTAGCTTTTTAAAATGCTATTCTATTACTATTACATTAAATTAAATTATACCTGTTTTTTACATCGGTTCACTATGTAAAATATTAATTGTTATAATGATACGCATTTTCTGTAGTACTTACGAAATTCCTCATCATTTTTATTGCTAAAGTATACACTCAAATGTTAATTTTAAAAAAATAACTGTTCATGATTAGTTATTGTATCATAAGTTTTCTAGATTCAACATATGCTACATTTAATCAAGATTCATTATCAAAATTTTACAATTTTTGATAATTATAAATTTCATTTATATTTAATTTTAAAATATCAAATTTTATTTTATCATTCCCAAACAACTATTTCAACAATTGCAAATCGTTTCCTTAAATCCGTAAATACAGAAGCACATAAAGAGGTGGTGACCTTAGAGTAAAGCTTTTAAAAAATCATAAGGAGCAGATTGTTCTGTGAATAGACGAAAATTGTTTATATACACTGAACGAAATCACGGAATTAGTTACTCAAAAGTTTCCTCCTCTCTGATCGACAGATGTTTGAGAAATTTTCATTATACTTTAAAAAGTCTTTATATTATTATAGGGAGTAGAAATAGTCAATCAACTATGAAAAAAGAGATTATTATGTAATATTGTAACTAGAGATGCCGTAAGACTATCCATAAGAAAATTTTCTTTTTTTTTCATGAGGTACTTTTTAAATTCAAGGTAAGAACAAAAGAGAGGAAGATCTCGAATTCCGAACAGGAGCAAAAACTAATGTACCATATGTTTGAAGCAGGAATAGATCTGATTTTTTATCTATATCAAAATTTAAGCTTTTGTATCATAAGATACAAAACATAATAAGATTGTCAATGGAGAAGATTACCAATGTTGTTCTAAATGAACTTAAAGCAGTCTGTTCTAATTTTTGATATTTCCTGCATACATCATCATAGAACGATGGATTTTTCAGGATATATATAGTTCTTGAACTAATTTTCCATTTTTTTTAACAAATAAATTTTTTTAATGGAGTTGCCTCTAAAAAAGTTGTTCGAATGAACCAAACTTAAAGCTATATATAACAGAGCATTTTAATCTCATTAAAGTGCTGATTGTAATGGATATTACAGGAATATGCTAAGGTACATGAACATACAAACTATTCTAATAGTTTATCTTATATTGTGTTGTAGCAGTTAACTAATTCTAAAAAATAATTTTTCTATCTTAAAATAAAAAATTCTTTAAATTTTACTAAAATATTATAAAGTTAGATTACAAGTAAATAGCATAATTCTTAAAAAAGTTTTCACCATCCTATATTCTAATACAGAATTCTTATTATTATACATCAAAGTTATATTCTTTAAATCAACGAGGACTGATTGCAAGATGACTAGATTGATAGAATAACTATTTAATTACAAAAGTATCAAAATCTTATTCTTATAGTAAAATTTTTAATGTATAAATTGTCTTTGTAATATTTAATTGAAATATTTTCCTGTTTATACCGGATTTTGTGTCAAAATTCAGATCAGTTGGCGGGTCTAATTTGGAGTCTTGAGTATAATAATTAAGTCTATACTTTATGCGCTTTATAAATAAAAAGAATTATGTATCAATAGTGTTTTTTTAATTAATTTAACTCAATGTTATGCATCATATAGTGTTTCTAAATGCTGAAAAAGAATTTAATTTATCCTATGTAACTGATGATGCAGTACTGCCTATTCTTACAAAATGATTATTTCTTTTAAATTGACATTTCTTGCCACTCTTGATTTAATTGAGATAAGACTTCTATTCACAGTTTAACGAGAAGAGACTATCTGCGTAGATATTGCTTTTCACTAGAAAAAAAATAGATATTTCCATCTAATTTCTCTTTAATTTTTTTAAGAATTTCCATATTTAAATAAAACCAAAAATATCCTCACAGTGAATAAGGCATCGCTCACAGATTGCTAATATCATAACATTGGTACATTGACTATTAGTAAGATTGCTTTTGGAATAGTTCCTCTTAATG
>NW_027255336.1:0-19847 GCF_042242105.1 Pempheris klunzingeri | reverse complement strand
AATGTAACAAAATGCATATCCTTTTACTTAAAATGAAATGTCTATGGATAATTAGACATCAAATTTTGAGTCACGTAATTTATATTATGTTCCATCTGTTAAAGAAATATTCTCATATATATCTTGATTATACGAAATTCTAAAATAACGTATAAATCATTTAAAGTATACACACGAGATCTTTTACACAATCTCATCATATAATTTATTTTATAATAAAAACTAATAAAACTCACGTATCATCTTTATTAATGATTATGATTCATTTATGAGTATTTATATACTCAAAATAACTTTTTAATTATTTCTGACGCATTATTTATTTACAATAACTAAAAAATATAAAATGGACATTTTTTTAATTTATAAAAAAAACGCAACAAAACATAACTCCTGGTATTGATATTAATATTGATATCAGTAGAAATTTTGCGCATAAAAATCAAAGATTTAATCAATAGAATAACATTTAAACAAAATTTTTGTTTAAAAATTTTAACACTAAAGGATTTAATGGTTGGGACACAAACATTTGTTGAATCTCCATCGATGTTATATTGTATGATGGTTGGTTATTTTGTGTAGATTTATTTGCAATTTTCCCCATTGCTTGTGCTGGAAATTCTTCCATATATGTTAAAAATCCTTTATTATATGGATTTTTAATTCTAAATTATAATTAATAAGAAATGATCTATCATCAATAAATTAGAAACATACAAAAATGGATTAACATGTTCTATTTTTCTTTTAACCTTCTTAATTTGACGAGTTGTATTCAGAAATTTTAGTGAATCTAAAATGAAATCTATGTTTTCACCTAAAACCGACTCATCTTCTTCATTTGATATTTCTACAAAATCGTAGATATATAAATAAAGTATTAACTAACTATACCATCATCATTATCCTGTGGACTCTAAAATATGGATAATTAACTGTTAGTTTTATAGCTGTAGTACTTTGTTTGGGCACTCAAACAAGTGACTCGAATAATTTTCTGCAATTACATAATGAAGTGCATTATATGGACATATTTTATACATACTCATTTCATGATTCTTTTTATATATGTAATAATAATTATATTAAATTCAATTATACTACTTTTATACATCTTGTGATATGAGCAGTTATTCTTTTACCTTTAACAGCATGATTAGAATCAAAAGGACATCCAACAAGGTCTTCTAATGGTATAGTTTTTGTTTTTAATATATCAATCACTCTAAATATTCTGTATTTTACATTATAAAATATAATAAATACTCTTTAAACATTAATTTATATAAATATTTGATGTATAGATTCACACATGCGCTAAATTTTAACAGATAAAAACATCAGCAATGTTTATAACTTGGTTATATAACAAATATTTAAAAATAAAATATTATTACTAAACTATGTATATTTATATAATTAAAAACATTTATAATATATGAATGAATTAATTATTAAAAGTAATGAATCAACAAACATATAATAAATATTTTAAAGACATCTATAAAGATTTAATTATAATACTTTTTATTTCATTTAATGGCTATAAGAAATTATTTTTTTAAAATAATTGAAGCTTTAAAGATAAATCATGTAAATTAATTATTACTAAAATTAAAGGAAAGATCATAAATTATTTATTATCATGAAATAATTTTATATATATTAAATAAATTTATGATTAAAAAAGTGTCACAAATTTTCAATAGTTGTAATTTTACTATCATAAAATGATAAATTTTAATTTAAATGAAAATTTACACTGCTTCAGAATCGAACTCGTCATTTTTGCAATCAAACTCGTCATTTTGCAATCAAACGCACAATAATAAAAATACGTGATTTTTTAATATTATAAAATTTAATACCAATTACTACTAAAGAATAATTTTCCTTGTTGAGGATCTAGTGATGTAGCCATACATTTTTCTATAGTATGCACCACTGTGGGTCGGTGATATTTCTTTAAAACCTTAAGATATGGCTATTTTATAATCTTTTTGAGTATGGCATTTTCTAAATCCGACAAGATTCTTCCATACCAATAACGCATTTCCAAACAAAAGCACTATGTCGGAAGGAAATGCGTATTGATAATTTGTTTTTTTAATCATCGCTTAAAAGCATCTGTAGCGGTAGATTTTAGCATTATTCATGATAACTGTAGAGTTGTGAATATTATGTGAAATGCAGGCATTTTCAAATCTTGAAAATAGAAGTTCTTTAATTTACACGTTACCGCCTTATTATAGATTTTTTTTTAAATCATGCTATTTATATTTACAGCAGCAATAACTTAACTTTTCTAACTTTTTGCAGAACTTAAAAAGTGTATGCGGACGCTATCTTCAAGATTCCTTCTCTTCTTGTCTTAACACAATGGCGAATCCCACTTCGTCATGAGAACTAATGTTTTTTTAATGTGGCTATAGCTCACGAAATATATCGGCATACTCCTTTCTTTTTTTAAAAATTGATGAACAATTTCTTGTCTTCGGAAGTTTTACAAGAGATTTTCATATGTAAAGGAGTTTAGCAATCACTCTATCAATTGTAATGATTAATATACTCAAATTCAACTCATCCTAAACATTTCGTTAAGCTCTTTTCGAGTAATTTTGGAATTTTCATTTACCCACATAATGATTAAATCCTTTTGATCAAATGACAAAAGAGAGTCTCTGTAATCGTTTCTGTGCTTTAGAGTATTATATACAGTATTTTAAAACTTCAATAATACTGGAAATACAGTTTTTTGTTTTAAGTCTATTTCAGCAGCAATCACAGAAATGCTATTTCCATTTTGGCTGTAAAGAAACATCTGCTCTCATAAAACTAACGAAATAGCCGATGTTAGCTTCCGTCTTTGCTCTGGTGGGAAATTAGAGTTATTTTTTTTCGTACTCAGAATATGCTTAGCTGTCTAAAGTGATACTACATTGTTATGAATAGACATCAAACTCGTGAAAAAGCGTTGAGTTTGATTTCATAAGTGCCTTGCTTGATTGAGGAATTATATATACAACTAATAATTTTTTGGTATTAATAGTATAAAATTTTAGTTTGAATTTCTCATGCTTATATATAGTAGATATATTTTGTGTTCCTTACGATTATAAATGTAGTAAGCGTTAATGTATATGTAATATAATAAATATAAAAAGATATAAAAAATGTATCTGATAATTATTAAAATAATAAGAATATAATGAAAATTTATGTTAAATTACTTTTAATTTTAAATAAGCAGTAGATAGATATTGTTTTATAGAGAAATTTATTTTAAATTTAGCGTATCATGTTTAACTATCAACCTAATTCTATATAAATATTATAAGTTGATTTCTATTTAATAAAAAATAGATAAGACAACATTACGCGAGCCAACAAAATTCACACTAATCTCAGAAACAACTAAGTTAGTTTGCTTAATAATTAAGAAAGTTATGAGGAATTAGTAATTTAAATAACATATTAAATTTAATTTTGTGCTATAACCAAAATTTTTCTGAATTAATATATTCATTAAAATCAAGAAGGTGTGTATTTCTAGCACAGAGAATGTATCTATTACGTAAATCTTTAAAATCACTTTAAAAAGTATTATTAAAAAGTCCCTCTAACTTTTTATTAAGATATCATAATGTTATACTATTTATGCTTATACTACCAAAAAACTATGACTCGTTCATTCATGATGTATTTGGATTCTTATTTTTACTACTCGATTTATTAATGATGACTCTACTTCGTAGATAATCAGACATTTTAAAACATACCCAATGTATATGTAACGATAGTCGAAATTCTTCAAAGAGGCTGCAGCACAAATACGAAAATTATTAACGGAATTTTTTAGTCGAATTTTAGAAAAAAGTTTTTCTTCTCGATAACTATAGGAATGATATATTAAATATCTTTAGCTTTATTTGTGTAAGATAAAAGATGTATGATATAGTTTAAAATAGAATGATTACACAAGTGTATTATAAAAAGCGGACAGATGGCTTGGTGGTATAAGCTACGCTCGCTAAGAGTGAGGTCGAGTTGTGATGCCGCTCACTTTTTCCGGTCTGTCGTATCTCTTAATCTGAAATTAGTAGTAACACTTTGGTAATTGAATGTTTTTATAAACAAATTACAGTATATGCTAATAGTGGAAGGGTGATATCATGTGGTGATGCACTACGGTATGATAGTATATTCGTACTTCCATTGGGGTGATTTCTATTGAACCAACCTCCAACAGATAGATTAGGGTAGTGGTCGCCCCAATATTTTGATGTTTAGTGGGTTAAATTCCCTAACTACCGTAAGATAATATATTGAAGCTGGTGTGTGATGTCTTGTGATTGAATTATAATGGAAAACTCCGCTGCGGCACCTACAGCGTTTAATAAAGCAAGTGTGACCAACTTGAACTTCTCAGCCCAACAATCTACGTTAAAATTCAACCTCTTAACTAAGAAAATAATAAAATCAGAAATGTTGTTTTATTTTTGAAAAAAAATAAATTAAAAAGAGATAATTTAAAGCTACGCTTGGCTACTGTTTTAATAAATTAATAAGAAAAGTTGGGGCAATCAAGAAGTTTTAGAAAAAGGGTTTAAATAAGATTGACAAGTGTATTATGATAAGAGGTTGACTTTATTTATTTTCATGAATCAGTAAATATCTTTATTTGAGAGTTTTGTAGCATTTAATTAAGACCTAAACAGAGTTTCGTTTAACAAAAATTAATTTTTAGACATTTTTTTAAAATAATCGTATTATTTAAATATTTAAAGATTAACATAGAAAAATAATATTACATTTATTAATAGTAAAATTCTCATATAGCAGTCAGCTAGATTTTTTTCACATCTGCCAACATCCCATGCCATAATGAGTGAAAAAACTTTTTTTTGAGTAAAGTAAATTTCTCATAAGTTTGAGGTATAAATATTTATATAGAAATCAACTTTTACATAGATATTAAATATATCATCTAAATATAAGAGTAGCATATTTTTTTTTAAAAATTTACTCAAGTTTAATTAAAGTCAATAATTTAATATATGTAATGATTAAAAATATTCAATAATAGGATATTTGAGGTAAAAATTTTATTTTAATGTATTTAAAGATCATTTAAAATGTTGATTAATAAGATTTGAGTACCAAAAATGAATAGTATTCATATATAAAAAATTTTGAATATAAGCCCTTTTCAATTAAATGTCATGTAATATACACAACTATCTTCTAAAAGGCGTACTACTTACGATAGTATACCTTCTAATTAATAAAATAAAATTTATTGTATTTATGTAATTTTAAATTTACTACTTGATTTAAAAAAGAATTATTTAGTGGCTTGTGAGTATTTGAAAAATTGAAAATTGATAATAAAAGCTAGTTGTCATGAGATATTATCACCACAATAAAATTGATTATCCATTGCTACAACAAAATGGATTGTGAGGGCGATGTAATCAAAACGCAGAATAAAAAGATTTTATATTTCAATAATTTTCACCCAACACACTTGAGGTTTTAAAACATATATATAAAAATATATAATTATATCTTGATGATAAACATGAATATGTTAAGCAATGTAGATTCTTGTAATATACTTTTGAGAAGTCATAAAAACATCTTTAAAGGGCACACAAATATTTTTTTAAAAATATTTCCTGACTTAATTTTTTGTTATTTGAATTTAAAAAAAAATAAAAATCGTGTAAAGTAGCTGAATACAAATATCAGAAAATATATTTAATATTTAATGCGTTTAAAAATCCATTTTTCTAAGAACTTATTGTTACATTTAAAATAATAAAATTTATTTTAAAATATATAATAAAAATGCAGTTAATAATTTTACTGTCAATGTATACTAAATAATATTTAATAAGAATAATTCATAATTTTTATATTATAATTAGTACTAAATTTTCGATTTTCACATACTAAATGAGATATTAACATAATTTAAAAGTGAAATTTAAATTAAATAAATTTTAAACTAATAATATAAGCTCAGTAAACAAATTCTCAACTTTGATATATATATTTCCTGGTTATAGAACTTCGTAAATATAAACAATAAATAGACAAAATAAAAAAAAATAAAGTGACACTTTTCTCTTCAATTGACGCTAAAGTGTGAGATTATGGACAAAAATTCGACAAGTTCAAATTTTCTTGTAGAAATAGGTAATTTAAAATTATTTAATAATATTTATCAATTTTTAAGACAAGAACAAACTGTTATACATACTTTTATATTGTGCAATAGTAGTTGTGGCTTTACTGCTAGGGTACCTTATTTATATCTTTTGGCGGAGAAAAAAAGGTAGCAAAAACATTGAAACTTACACTGAAGATAAACATGATTCTAAAAGTAAAGAGAAAGTTCAATTAGATCACATCAGGAATAATAATTTATCTAATAACGAGCATATAATTGTTAATCTAAAGCATGATCAACATAATATTGAAAATAAACAAACTATTGACAATATCAAAATAAATTTAGAAGAAAAAAATCCAATAGTTAATAGCATAAACCATTCGATTGATGACGTAACTGCTGTTATGTTAGCCGATGAAAACAATGTAGAGGTCAATAGCATTAAGAAATTAATATATGATGATGTTACTATTGTTTTGAATGATGAAACTGATGTGGAAGTAGATAATATAAATGAATCAATTAAGGATGATATTATTGTTAATTTAAATAACAAAACACAAGAAAACGATAATAAATATTTGTTAAAACTCCACTACAAATCTAATAAAAATTTTGACAAAAAAACCCACAGTCAAAATGTTGACCCATTAAATATTGACTTTAGTGCATCATCATCAGAAAATAGTGTGAAGGATGGCATTCTTCCTACAAATAAAGATATGAATAAAAAATCAATTGAAATAGAAAATGAATTAAAAGATGGTAAAAAGATTAGAGAACCAGTACGAGCGATATTTTCGAAATACACCGATATTACTACCCCAAAGGAAACTTTTGAAGATAAAACACCAGAAAAGAAATCAAAGTCAATTTTTGGAAAGAAAAAAATATTTGGAACTCATCTTAGTCAAACAGATGCAGAAGATAAGAAAGAGTTAGAAAAAGAAGATAATCCTAAAAAAATTTCGTTTTTTAAAAATTTATTACACAGAAGCAAATCACCTGGTTCAGCGTCAAAAGAAATTAAAAAAAATAGTCCTATTTTTCACAATGCTATCAAAATGGTGCCTGTTAAAGACACAGAAGACCAGATTTTAACACAAGAAAAATCAGCTGAAGGAGAAAAAGTCGTTGAAAAAAGTAAATTTATAAAATTTTCACAAAACAATGATAAAGAATCTGAAAATAATTCTGAAAGAAGTGAATCTTTGTTTTATGATGGCGTTAATGAAATAAAGAATATACTTGAATCAAATAGCACAGTAACATCAGAGAAGTCTAAAAATGATAAACTGGAATCTTCTTATGAGAGAATAAAAAGTATGCTCAACAATATTTTTTAGTAACTTATTACTCTAGTAGTAAAAAATTTGATATTTTATTTCATAAAAAAGGGTGAAATTATATGTAAAAATACATTAATAAGGCAATAATAAGATAAATACCCGTAACAATTATCATTCGTGATATATCTTAAAGCTAAAATTGACTATTAATAACAGTAGAAACAAAACTTAAAATAAAAATTATGTAATATTATTTAGTTTTTAGGCAAATTAAAATTTATGACATGAATTGTACAAGCCGCGAATTTCAAATAGTATAGATGCTACACATGAAAAGCTAAAGGATAACTTGAGGCATAAAATTTTCTCTAAATATAAAGTAGTAATAAACTCTAAATTGTACACAGTAATATTATAAGTATAATAATGTAATAATCTTCCTTCTTCTTGCATGTCTACGTATCTACTATAAATCTCAGAGTTTTTTACTTTATTGACGTATTCCTATAGTGAAAGATAAATTTCTGGAGTGTATAGGTTTTATCCTTAATTCTACTACATCATTTGTCTAAAAATTCTTACGAGACAGACAAAAATGTATGAATTTTTATACAATGATACAAGTAATACCACAATAACTGGTGGAATGAGAAATCAAACATATATTAGATAGCATCAAACTCACCATTAAAAAAAAATCATTTATCTTTCTATGATTAATTGAATTTGAACATGTGTGAGATATACGTATATCATATTCATGGTTACATATAGAGTAATAATAATGAATTATTGTTGATTATATTATTTTTAAAAATTTAAATAAAATACACATTGGTAAGAGAACTTAGTATTTAATTATTCTATGAAAAGAGTAGAAATTTTTGGTCATTTAAAATGAGGAAAAGTCTAAATCAACGTGGTTTATTAATAAATAATATATAATCACTAAATACTGAACATCTGAATGTTAGATTAAATTTCGATTATACATTCTTCATCGAAAAAATACAATTTCTACTTTTAGGGGAAAATAAATTATGTTGACTAAAAGTTAGTTAACCTAAAAATATTAAAGTTAGAATTTGAACTAAGAGTGCTATTATAAAATTTTAAGATTATAGTCATCTACAAATCGATTGTAAAAAAATTAAACTATACAGGAGTTCTAATTTAATTTTGCAATGCTAGTTTAAAAACAGAAATAAAAGAAATATAATTTATCATTATATATATGATAGATAATGAACACCATATTGACGCACAATGCATTTTATATAATCGAAAATTATTTGTTAAATTAATCACTTTCTAAAGCAATAAATTTAACTTTTTCGAAAATAGATAAAATTATTTTTATTTTAAAAAAAATTTAATGAAAGTTGACATTGTGTTGACAAATATAATCGTTACTACCCCAAAATGCATAAAATAGTTATAAATAGTATATCATTATTTCTTACAAAAAATATATATAACTAAAAAAATTTTATTTAAATGTATTAAAAAACAGAGATTTAAATTGTGGTTTTTTAAGAGAAGGCGATTTTTTTTCATTTTAAATGGGACCCTAGGGAATTTTACGTAATAATTATAATGTATTGATTACTTTTGATTTATTGAATATATATCATTCAAAAAATCTTTTAAATAATAATCATAAAATTATATTTTAATATTTATAATAAATAAGTAAATTATAATCTAGATCAAACAAATATTTGGAACGTATCAATGACTGATAGACAAGAAAATGTTAAAAACTATGGAAAATCGAGATATAATTCAAATGATGTTCATTCGTTTGATGTAGTAAAAAAATCTGATTTTCCCCCTTCACAACTGATAGACCATCATCATAACCAATCCACACCAGAACTTACACAAATAGATAAGATAGTTGATAATCATCCGATAGTAGTAAAATATGGGAAAAGTACCGAAAATGAGCCACCATTAGAACCAGTAAAAGAAACAATCCCTGAAGACAAAGTAGAGGAGAAATTGAATACTCCTCCCAATGAATTGCAAGACGATAACTTTGATCTTAATAAATTACCACCGGAAGCAGGGGATGGAAGTGGTTTTGATAAAGACGATGTATCAAATGAAGATGATGCTGAAATGCAAGTAACGGTTCCTATTGTCATTAAATATTTTGCAAGTTGGAATAAAACTGGAAAAGTTTTGAATATTACGATAGTGTCAGTATTTGGTATGAACGATTTAATAAACTATGTGGGATGGAAACATTTAAAAGTATCATTTAAAAAATATCTAATAATTTTAATCAAGAAATATTTAAATTAATTATATTGAAAAAAAATATTGAATTAGATAAAGGTAAAAGAGCTGCCAAGAAAATTATATCATTTTTCTACAAAATGGAAACCGATTCACAGCCCATTTTTTAATCATAATTTTACTTTCTACCATGTAGAAGAAGATCAACTTCAAGAAGGTTCAATAGTGTTTAATATGTATGCCAAAAAACATTTTGGAAGAGGATTTTATGTTGGAACAACTACCGTAAATTTAAGTGATATTGACTTAACTAGTGTGCTCTGTGATGATATAAAAAAAATATCTATGAATATATATGTTAAAGATAATCGAGCGTTGTAGATTATCATTTTAGGAATAGATAATATGTATTATTTAAAATTATTTTGTTATATTGCAATTTAATCACCGCTGGCATTTCAAATACATTTTATGAATAATATTACACTATTCCTACTTGATTATTGAATAGCATCAAAGTCTTATTATAAATATTACTATAGTAATATTATTATTATAAATATTATACATTTTACTATAGTAATATTGTTAGATAATTTCTTTCCAACTAATTGACTGATGTCAAAATATTAGATTTACAAAGGTAAAAATGCTATTTATTACGTAGTCAATGAAGTATGAGTGTACCATTAATAAATAGGTTTTTGTAATAATGCCCAGTTATGAAAATAAACATATCTTATAATTTATAAAATATTAACAGGTGTAGAGACTTTGAATAACTATTAAAGTTGTGAAGAAATTATTTTTTTAAAAGAATCTTTATAGTTGTCAAAAATTATTTTTTTAAAAAAATATTAATAGTTGTGAAAAAATGAATTATTTTAGAAAATCTTTATAGCTATGAAAAAATTATTTTTTAAAAAGAATCTTTGTAGTTGTGAAAAAATTATTTTTTTAGTTGCAAGGTAAGACGGCTGGGAAAGCTTGTTGGGTGGTGAAATTTAAATTGGTCAAACACGCTTGATTAAAGGCTATATGCATACTATCTGATTTAATCACCCTAATTCGCAACAGCAGGATCCAACTGATTATTCAACGGTAGTTTGGGAGCTATATCTTCTTACACATCTTTATTTTAGGGGCCACAATTACCATATTTAATTTTCAGACGTTGTCCTACAGGAATAACTTCAATGATAGAGGAATTTAATACGCGTTTATCAGTGATCGATTACACCTATATTTTGAAGTTTCTGCCGCTACCAGCATGGTATATAATTTTTTTATAGAAATCTAAAATTATTACAACGTTTTTACAAAAATGGAACTAAGTGATATGAAGGACCTAAAATAGTTAGCGACAACATGTCTTGAACTTGCAATCGAGTGATTGCAGAGTAGTAATATATACCAATTAGTCAAGTGTAAGATTTTCTGGCAAAATGGAACACGCGTGCCGTGTACTCTCATAATATGTGAAAACCAGCGTATATATAGAAAAGTCGAAGGCAATGATTATGTATATAATTTTTATTTAAAATAAAATAATATATAAAAGATTCATAAAGTCAAATATGAGTTAGTATGGGAATAAAATATGATTAAATGCTGAATAAAGATTTGTATTTTTCTTTCAAAAATGTAAATTTTTATTTAACTACTCAGTAAAAATTTCCTAAAATTTTACACCAGAAATTAATTTTTTAATTTTAACTTTTAATATTTAAATTGAATGTTTAATATTTGAAAACTTTTTAATAGTGTTGGTATTGTGTGAACCCTGCGTAGTCGTTGACTAATCGAATATAGGCAAAAACTTTAATAATACAATAAATTATTAATTTTACTGAATAAAAATTAAATTTTTGTTTGACTAAATCACTAATTGTAGATGTAACACGTTTTCATTGCTTTTCACCCCATAATCATACATCCACATGTCTAGCTAAGGTTGATGCTTCAAACATTAACCATTATCTTTAAAAGACGGAAACAACTTTTGTAATAATATTTCATATTATTACAATATACAACTGTGCTCTAGTTTCACAACGAATGCCATTTTTTGTTATAAAAATCCTCTGTAGCTAAAAAAATAGGTCTCTGGGCACTCAGTGAGTTACGATTTAAAGTAAAATCACTGTATGTAGCTATGAATTCTGAAGAAAACTTCCCTTATCACAGATTTTTGTTGTCCTCTGCGATTGGCATCTATATAGATAAACACGTTTTATGTTATAAAAATAATCGTTTGTACTAAAAATTCTACTGCTTAGGTGGAAAAGACTTTGGTGATGAAAAATGCATTCTTAAATATAAAATTGAGTCTCATTTGAAAAAGTTACAGAATAAAAGTTTATTCTAGCGTGTTAAAAAGCTGCGTAATCTTATAATTATAATAATTTGAAATTCGCACTGTACCCTCATAGAAAAATGTTTTTGTTTAATAATATTAAATCTGTTAAAATTAGCAACTTTGTAAAATCCAAGAGTATAGAGACGACGTGTTTGCGCATGCTCAAAATTACTAATATTAGATGAAATTAAATATCCATTAATAATAATTAACTTTTTAGTTTTATTAATTTTTCGTATACATTGACTTTGGGTCAACGGAATATAAGTTTAGTTATTAACTGAAACTAAAAAGTATATAATATTCGTTCCCTTTTTAAAGAACTGTTCCAAAAATTTTTTCAAGTTCTCGTTGTAAACATCGAAATTATATCAAGTATAATATAGAGATGATTTGCAATAAAAATTATTGAGATTATTATATGCCTTCCATCGATTCAAGCTGATTATTAAACATATTTTAATCCTGCGTTGGATGATGATGATCAGTGTAACCTCACATAAGTCTTCAACAAGTTAAAGGAAATGTTTTTTTGTTGCATTGTTGAGACGCTCTCTTGCTACACCGCAAAACATTCACATTATCCTAATAACCCTCCCTCTGTCGTATTTTCTTCTAACAATGATACTTTCTTCGATTTCGACTACGATTCTGGAAATTGTTGGAAATGTATCTCGATAAAAGAATCAATCACAGGTAACGCGGCAAAATAATTCTCCTTGATCGTCTGTGAGTACTTTTCTGACAATAGGTGTAGAAAAATAACGATGTCAGAAAGCTTCATTAGCGAATTTTCGGAAAAAGATTCTTTTCGAATTAAACTCGTCTTAATGCAATTTTTTAAAAATTTGCAATAATTCTGTATAGAATTTTATATTTTGGTAAAGTTGACAAATTTTCTTCCTTCTCAAGCAAACGATAAATGAAACTATCAAGAAAAGTGAATTTTCGCTTCTAAGGTATTCTTTTGTACTTTCATGCAGTAAATATTTTTACGTAAGCCCGAATAATCGCATAATAAGAATAAAATTTATAAAAAATTTATAAAAAATTTAAAAAAATGCGCTCGCAGAATCAAGGCATGCCTATATCTATAATAGGATTTGACCAGCAATTTTTATATAAAAATGACGCCAATTTATTAGCAATATAAAAATTTAAAGCCAATCAAATTACTCAAAAGTATGCGCAGACATTTTTTATGACTGAGAAACAGTAAGAATTATGAAATGTTTTATAACGTAAATTACATGATTTAAGTATGAAAATTGTTTTTTTTATTAATTTATATGATTTATTTTGATGTAGTATCACTTTCGTTTCCTTGAAATCTTAGTAAAATTTATCATTGAGGAACTAAATGGTTTTCTTGGCGGTAAAAGGTTTTCAGTAGCTAAAATAAATAATTATAATGGATACGTAACCACAATAAATAATAAACAACATTTCAATGTTTTTTTTGTTCCTGTATTGGGTTTCGATGTTTTTCCATTTGAAGAAGCTGGTCTCTAAAAAAATTATAAATTATAATAAATACAAAATATGTTTATTTTTTGGATACTTTCCTAGATTTTTTTACTAATATTGGTACTATTAAGTAAAGTGTCTTTATTACGAGATTTTAAGCGTTGCTGTATATCTTCTTCTCCAAGCAGTAGTTTCATAATTTCTTTGGGTTTAAGTGTTTCTTGTTTATTTTTACCTGAAATAATCATTTGTTGTATCATAGATTTTTGTTGTGCTCTTTGCAGTATGCGTTCTTCGACAGTACCGTCACAAATAAGACGATAAACAGTAACTTGACGTGTTTGTCCAAGGCGATGTGCTCGATCCATAGCTTGCTGATCAACTGTTGGATTCCAATCACTATCATAAAATATAACAGTATCGGCAGCAGTTAAGTTTATTCCGATACCACCAGCCCTGGTGCTAAGAAGAAAGACAAATATATCAGGATTAGTCTGAAAATTTGAAACAGTTTCACGTCTATCAGCCATTTTTGATGACCCATCTAATCTAACAAATCTATATCTACATCTAGTAAGGTATATCTAAATAAGTGGGTGAATTATTTTGAAAAATGGTCGAATAATAAAATACTTCTAATATATCTATCATTTTTGTCATTTGAGAATATATAAGAACACGATGTCCTTCAGCTTTTAATTTTGATAATAAAGAATGTAGTACTAACATTTTACCACTATCAACTATAAGTTGAGATGGATCAGGTTTAAAAATATGTGACCATCCGTGTATAGGCGTAATAGCTTCAAATCCCTTTTTATAATTATATGACCAATCGTTTTCATGTATGATACTTTCTGACAAAGCGTTACATTTTCCTGTAATAGCAAAATTTTCATATAATTTATTTATATGACTTTTAGTTTTAGCATCAACTACGGCACGTTTAGATAGTATTTTTATTTGTGGTAAAGACGCAACAGCTCTTTTTTGGCATGCGGTAGTAATTATATCAGGATATGTATGTACTAATTCGATAATTTTACCATTGTTCATATTATCACCATCAATTAAATTACTATTCGGTTGTATTAGTTGTTCATTTATTTTATTATTTGTAATGCACTGTATTTTAGATGTTCCAAATGTATGAAAATAGTTTGAATTATTTATAAAAATAAGCATATCCAGCATTCTATCAATTGATTTTAATGTATTACAAACTGAGAGTTTAAATCTTGGCCATAGTGTTAAATTAATTAGTGGAGATTTACTTAAATTATATTTATAATTACTAAGTTTGGTAAGATAGTATTCCAGTTGATAAAAAATGTGAGACATTAGTTTGTCAAGAGTTGATACATCAATTCTTGACAAAAGGGCAAAACCAAAGTTTGAATTTGAAACAAACATTTGATGTGATACATTTTCAGGTGAATATATATTAAATAATTGTGATACCACACTAGAAGTATTAACATCTAAAAATAATTTTGGTAGTGGTATTTCTAATGGTGGAATATATGCAGGTGACATTAGATGACATTTTTCAAACAGATCAGGATGGTTACAAACTTTACGAAATTGCACAACCAAGTTCATCAGTTGGTTTATATTTTTTATTATTGATGTGTTATCACTACTACCAGACGTAGAAATAGTAGGTGATGTTCCTAAATTATTATTTTTCATATGGGATATAACTTGATCTTCAGTGGATAACTTTTTCTTTAAAATTTCATACAACATTTTTTGTCTAATACTCAGACCACATTTTAGTTGGATTTCCACCTATTTATATAAAATTATTCTTAATTCATTTATAATAATATTTACTTTATCGGTAAGCTCTTTTTCTACTTCTTTTTTTGTACGTCTTAACATAAATGGTTTCAATATCATATGAAGTCGCGACAAATGAGCTAAAAATTATATTTATATATAATCAATAAGTATGTTAGGTACTTTGGTCAACTGTAGCTTTATTTTCTACACGTCCTTCTATATCTTTAGAAAACCATTCGTTGAATTCTTCATGACTATCAAATAATACTGGCATTATAAAGTGCAATAATGCCCATAATTCTGCCATAGTATTTTGCATTGGTGTACCAGTGAGTAGTAATCGATTACGACAACTGAAACTTAATAATGTTTTCCATCGTTGGCTATTTACAAATTAGTATTATTTTTTAATATATAGTTGATTATAATATACCTTGTTACACTTTTAATAGCCTGTGCTTCATCTAATACCATATATTGCCATGCTATTCTTTTAAAATATTGAAAATCCCTTATAACCTAGAATATTTTTTATCAAGGATTTAAAAGCTGCATATATTTCAAAAATATATGACATTAAATTCTAATTAGATAATATATAAAGTGAATATGCAATAATAGATCCATAAAAGTAATATTTAGCAATAAATGAAAATTTATGAGAAATATTTTTACTTAACTTATAGAAAATTAAAATACATCATAATAAAAATTATAGCTAACTTTTTTTATTAATTGAGTTATAATATTATAGTAAAATTTATTATAAAGATATGATTTATTGCTTTTAAAATAAACTTATAGATTGCAATTATAAAATTTATTATTCAATGTGAAAATATTTTTCAAATTAAATATTCCCCAGATTAGAAAGCGTGCACAATAAACAATTGATAACAGAAAATGGTAATTATATAGAATTTAGTATCTATGGAAATTAATTAGCTCACGATTTATACTTAATGTTTCATATTAAATGTATATATGAAATTAAAAATTAAATGTACAATAGTAATAATGTTAAAAAATAAATTAATTTATAATTTTACACTTGTTAGTATTTGAATAATACAACAATGAGATAATTGACACTAAAAGTAAATTTCCAATTTAAGTCAACAATTAAATTCCATAGTAATTAATTGATTAATCATTAGTGTCTAATTATATTCTAGAAATACTTGAAACATAGCAAACTTACACTAAAATAGAATAGAATATAACATATTTCAAAGTAGAAAGTAAGTAGAAAATTTATATATATATATATATATATATATGTAAAATAAATATTTATTTGTTAAATAATTAAATTAACAAAAATGAAATTTAAGAAATTCATGTGCACACACTCTAATCTGCATTTGAAAGGATATATATAAGAATTAATCCTTGATACGTTCGTATCAAATTACACTAAATTAATTATTCAAATTTGACAAATAATCAAAAATAATTTTCACGTTACTTAATTCTTAAATGTATAATAAAAATATATGCTATTATTTGTTTTTTCATAAAGTTTATAATTACAAAAAGAAATATCTAAAGTTTATAATTAAAAAATTGGCGTATTTTGAAATATTAATAAATACATCAATAAAATTAGCATGAAATTCTATAATTTTTTTTATCTAATAAAAAAATTGAATTTCTTACAATTAATATTAGTGGTCACGCATGATAAATTACAAAGCGTGCAGTAATTAGAAACTTTTTTTTTAAAATTAATTGAGATATATTGAAATCTCATCATTTATAATTCATCAAAATTTTATAATTATGAAATGTCATATTAATAGAAAAAATGACGTAATATATACTTACCAACTGATAACTGGTTATAAGGACATGAAATGGAGCTGTAGTTCTTGATTGAAAATTATTTTTTTTCTAATATTAATATTAGTTATAAATTAAAAAAGAGAAAGTATTTTACAGCGTTCCAGAATGTTCTCAATGATTTTCTATCAGTAGAATTTCCCCAATAAGGCAGCACATTTAATTCAGGTACAAATTTGGTGAATTCTTGTTGCCAATTATGGAGTGTCGACGATGGAGAAATAATTAGAAATGGGCCCATAAATCTCTTACCTATTAAAATTTTAATCCTTTTAATTGATAACATAAGTTATTACTTCCGAAAGATAAGCCAGGAATGACATTGTTTGTACAGTTTTACCAAGACCCATTTCATCAGCAAGTATTCCATTGATACCCTAGAATATATGATAATGATTTTAATATAATCCAATGTCGATAGTAGAATTTTTGAAGGTAAATTATATTAAAAACTAAATTTGCATATGATTTCTTATAATATCAAAAGTATAGTTTTATACTTAATGTTTTATAAGAAGATAATAAATGTATAGTTTTATAACTTAGTATAAAACAAAAATATTGAAAGATAAATATTCTAAATGATAATTTTTTTAAATAACTAAATTAATAACATAAAAACATCCTTTTAGGCCTAATAAATTTGCTAGTTAGAATATTTTTATATTTTTTTAAATTTTCGAAAAAAATTTATATTTATGGCAGTATTATATAGATAAAAATTTTATCTAATTATTAAAGTAATATAAAAATCTATTTAAATTTATAATTAATATTTAAAAAAAATATTTTATTCAATAATATTTGTTGATTTAGAAAATATGATATCATAGTTTATGTTAATTAAAATTAAGCGAAATAGACTTGAGCAGAAATTCAAAGTATAATAATAATTCAGAATAAATTAATAATTCCATATAGATTAATAATTCAAAAAAGGATTTACTTTATGTGTTTAAAAAATTAATGCAAGTTAAAGAATTAGAAATTCAACGGCGCGTGCTCATATCACTTATTAAAAATAATATTTAAATGATAGTATTTTAAATAAAAAATTTTTTCATGATATAAAATTTTGCATATATAGTAAAATTATTAGTAAAGAATAAGCATCGCCAGATATCAAACATCACCATTTTTTAAAACAAATCAAAATGGTCCAGGTGTAATAAGAACAAAATATTATAATAGGACGTTGATCAAACGCTCAATAAGTACAAATCAATTCAAAATATGATTCGCATATCAAGTAGTTTTTATTGTGACATAATTAACATTATGAAAATAATGTATAACGATTTTTCGAAAGATTAAAAAGAATCTTAATAGACTGCATGGAGAATAATGCGTTTTAAATAATTATTTAAATAAAAAAGTTGAGAATTTCGAGATATTCCATATCCTGGTAAAGTATATTAGTGTAATCTTGTAAAATATCTAATTTATTGCAATATAAAAAAGTAAAATTTTTTGATATGTATCTATAGTTAAAATTTTCTTGAATATTCAATTGGTTGATAGATAATTACGAAATAAAATCCTATTTATTTTTGCAAGAAAATATAAATATAAAAATTCTTCAAATTTTTTTTTATTTCTCCATCAAAAATTTTTCATTTATGTATATCAGATTCAAGAAGGAGCTTTATTTAAAGCGACATTAGCCTTTAAATCATTATTATTTTACATTTATAATTTATTAAAATTTAATCAAATCTATTGAAGAATATTTTTCATAATTGAAACGTTTTTTAATGAATTGTCAAAAATAATTATATATTTGGAAAGAGAAAATACTGTGTCAATGTATTATAAGAAAATCAACATCTTTCAAAGTATTTCAATCTATGTATGATTAAAGAAATCATAAAATTCATGCAAAACTCAAAAGTATTGCACTATCTCCCTATTAAATGATTGATAATACGAGAAATATGTTAACTTTAGTGTAAATTAAATAAAATTAATTTGAGAAATACTACAAATTAATTTCACATTAAAAGTTAATATTGTGAGAAATATGATATATTTCTTGTAAAGCTTAGAATTATGATAAATTGCAGCAGATGATCGGTTAATTTTGAAATAATCATTGATTTGACTATTGAAGAAATAAAATCTTTAATTTAGCACAACCAAATCATCCATTATTCATATCGTTGTTATATATATAGTAATTCGAAATAAAACGACTTTTTATTATTATAAATATTAGAAAGAAGTATTAAGTATGATTCTTCTGAATGGTTTACATTAAGTCACATTTTTATTGATTAACAACAAAAAAACTTAACAAATTTAACTCTTTAACAAACACATACATATAATACACATTGTTTTTTTAAATGATGCGTATGTGTTTAAATGGGATATAACTCTAATATTTCTGCCATTGCGAGATAACAAATAAAAAATAAAATAAGCGATTGCACAGGTGTTGAAACTATTAATGTAGACATCTCTAAAATTTATTATAAAATTAATCGTATATTTCACTTAAAAATATATACTTAATATGGTATCTAAAAACTAATAAAATATCTTTAATTTGAAATTAAAGATAATTATATATTGACTAATATATTTTTTTCTAATAAATTAGTCACATGATTATATTTTTTAATAAAATTTATGATAGTCTAATAAAATATAAAAATCGTAATATATGCTATTCTATAGT
>NW_027255335.1:0-19959 GCF_042242105.1 Pempheris klunzingeri | reverse complement strand
AATGTATCTAATAGAAAATAATTTTATTATTTGACTCAGCGATATAATTTTATTTGATTTTTCATATATATATGAAATATATATATACGACCATTTTCTAAATTTACACATTTAGAGTTATTAACGACAACTTCAATGTGCCTAATTACCTAAAAGGGTACTATGATGAGTCAAAGTGGAGAATTAGGGGTAATTTGCTGACTATTTTACTAGATAAAATATTAAAAAAAATGAAATCTATTATGTTACCATCGATTTGTGACATAATCATAATCATACTAAAAAGAAATTTTCCAAAAAAATATAATTATATAATATAATTATAAAATATAATAAAGACTATATATCATATTATATTTTAAATTCAAAGTAGACTAGTGCAATTTTCTTCGTTGTCATATAAAAAAATATTTTTTTAAGTCCAAATTTATTAGATTTTAATTGAGAAAAATACAAAGCATATAATTACTAGATTTAAGTAGCTTTACTTAATAAAAATCGTAAATTTTTACGTTTGTCAACTTATGCTGTAATTTCTCATTTAATTATAGTTACTTTGTAAAACACTTAGTCAATAAAGCAAATAATAGTGCATTTTATTACATCACAGACGCCTTATTTACAGTATAATATTACATTTTAGGACTAAATTTATATCCACTATATGTTTAAATCATTCATTTAAGTTCTTTCGAAAAAGCTACATCTCAGTCAGATTATAGAGAACTAGTCGCGCGCATATTTTCCCCGAATTCAAAATGGTGACATTTAATTACAGAATCACAAAATTAGTATATTTCTTTTATTAAATAAAGGTAAGTGTTAACAAAATTCTTTATATGCTAAAATCTGAAATTCAATTTTATCAAGAACAGCATGGTATTCTTGATTTGCAAAATATTTCTGGATAATTAATATTAATGTATCAAGGTGCAATTTATATATCAAGTACATAGATATAGGTTCTATAAATAAAATAAATCACAGACTTACACAAAAATTCAATATAATTTGATCGACGAACAAAATAATAATCTATAGTAAAATCAATTCTATATATTGTTGATAATCATATCAATAGTTTGTCTAATAAAATCTAAATTCGCACGAGAACAACTTCAAATATATCAAATACTTGATATACACAAATTTTTATTATTGGAGACTCCAAAATTTCTGTCACCGAGTCTTTTGGTAATACTCTGATTTTCTAGATCTTATTATTTTAATAATTACAATAATATTAATAGGAACTACTTACAAGTCTAATTACTCATTCAAGTTTCACATCATAAAAATCATATATTGCATTCCTTGACTCTTGAATTATAAAAAAGATATTCAGAAAATGGAAAGATAATAATACGAAACAATAATTTTGAATTATTCTAAATAGAGTCTTTATAAGTTGATTGCTTTTTTATTACTATAAATCGTGAGAAACAGTATCAATATCATTTAGCTGCTTTTTTTAATTATTCACTTCTAATGAAATATGTTACCATCTAAAATAAAAGAAAATCCTTTGCCAGACTTTAACATTGTGAGTTAGATCAGCAATATCTAGATATGCAAGAGAGGAGGATGATCATAGCATCATTCAGGCGAAATATATTTCATATGTAGTCTCTACGAGAAGGTTTCATGTGAGAATATATTGAAGTAATTTAAAAGAATTTAATAATTTAAAATGAATAAACTTTAAATAAATTTTAAAAAATAAAATAATTTTATTTGTATAATTTACAGAATGATAAACTTTCAAGCACATTCTGATGGAGCGCCGAAGACATAATCTGTTAGAAGTGGATATTCGCTCTACGAGCACTGCGTCTAGTTTTTAGTACCCTTAAAACCTAATGTTAGCAAAAACATGATGCTAATTGTATGCTACTGTGATATACAGCAAATCAAATTCGTCATTTTGTAATTAAATTTCTAAGCAATTTTAGCAATTAGTTTGATATCTACTCTTAACAATAAATCAACTAAGCTAAGCAGTAACATGTAGGACACCTTGCAGATTCTGAATTAGAACCATCAGAAAATATCTTTATCCTTCTATTAGAGCAATTATCGATCATTTCGACAGATTAAAGAAACAAAATGATTCGTTCTGACCAAAATGGAATTAGCGATTCTGTGAATCATTTTCAAACTAATAGCCTTATCCGCATTAATTTAATATAGAAGTTCTAAAATATTTGATGTAATAATTAAAATTTCAGAATGGTCAAACGACAAAAGGGAACTATTTTCGTTTGACCAATAGTAAAAAATCAATAGGTTTTTTGATGAAAATTCCATAATTATTCATAGATAACTTTAGTAAAAAGTTCTCATGATGAGTTAAACTTTGATATATCCATCAGTGCGCTTGATAGCGTAATTCCATTACACATTAAAATCTATTAAAAAAGTTATTGAGAGAATAAATTGTGCTACAACAATTATATTGTAAAGTATTATGCCCCAATATCTTTCGTGAGTTGGAAACAAAAATGAGGCGCGAAAACTTTAATTTCTTGTCGAAGAGTAAGATTCACTGTTGTAAGAGAAAGAGAAAAAAAGGGGAAGGACGTTGAAATAAAAACCCCCATACACCCTTGTAGATAATGCAAAAATATTTCAGTCGTTGCTGATGTAAATAAAAATTGCATAATATATTATGAAATCTATGATAGGGCGAGCACGGTCGAGTGCTTCAAAATCAGTCTCCTAATATTAAAAAATGCATCCATTCCACTAAGCATTCATATCCTTACATTTACCGTAGAATATGATAAAATACACAACTATTGTGGTCTTCAAGCGATAAATGAAGAACAATTGATGAGTATATAATTCCTTCCACCATATTCACATATTCACCTTTTTTGGATAATGTTAAAAACGTGTTATAAGTATAAAAAATCATTTTAGGAAAAAAGACCATTTAAAACAACCATCTCTGAATGTTTCAAATAGATATCATAGATCCACTTTGATGCATTTATGATTAAAAATTCTATGCTACATCACTAGATCCTCAAGAGATGTATTTGTTCTCGAATAAAAATTAGTATAAAATTTTTATTTCTCCTAAAATTATGTAGTTTAATTGTTTTTGGCGTTGTGACGAAAATAAATTCCAATGTGACAATTTTGATTGCAAATATGCAGAAAATAAATTACACTGTGACGAAATTGATTGAGAAAGTTATTATATTATCTACCACGCTTATAGTGAAAGGACTAATAATAGTTTGATGGAATCATATATTGACATATCAAGGTGTAGAGACAAAATATTTGACTGTAGAGATTAATATAGATTCGAATAAACATATTATTTTGATAGCATAGAAATATTATTTTCACAAAAAATAAGAATGTATTAGTGAGTCAAATACCCCATACTACTTGCTATTGATAGATAGATAGATATAGATGATATAGATATAGTTAGAGATTTAATGAATTAACTGAGATTTTTGTAACTTCTTTTTAATAAATTCTACGTTTATGGGGCATCTGAACATCATTAAATTAATACCATAGTCTATGAGTATATAGTAGTAGTTTGAATATGAATTTGTAAATAGGAAAAATATATATCAATCAGTAGGGCGATGTGACATCGAATTAATCGATTTGATATTTTTTTTAATATTTAAGCTATTTATTAACGAATTAGTTTAAAAACTCATATAACAGAACTTCTGACTAGACTGAATTTTTAAGTATTCAAGCAATTATGAATTCTATTCAAATATCCTAATTTACAATAATTTTTATTATAAAGTTACTCTAAGCATATCTTTCGATAAATTATTTTCATATTTTGACACCAAGCTTGACATAACCTACAATGAATGGATATTAAAAACTGTAGGGAAAATGAAACTAAATTAGTTATTACTTTAAAGATTGAGGCGGATAACTCATCATTCACAACTGATAATGCACAACCACTATATTTCGTCATGATCTGAAAAATAGTCTCGATAATTATTTTGATATGCTTCGATGTAGTTTTTAGGTCTAATCTAAGTAATAATCCCAATACATTCACACTTTTAAATATAATCTATATGTATCTTATAACATAAATAACTAATAAGGAATTTAGGATACATTAGTTGTTGGTGAATTCATATACGCTAATGTGGGCTCAACCAATTTTTCAAGTATATCATTATCTCCAGTGAACGTTCCTTTTATCATTTGTTTAGTAACAAATGTAAAGATGTGAAGTATAAACATATCGATAATATTATTGGAGTCACGTTTAATTCTGCTTAAATTATCATCCATGATAGCTACTGCTTCAATCATAAGAGATACGTCATTAAAAGCCGGATTTGATGTAGTTGTGTTTTTTGCTTTTTCATATAAGTTTAGAGCATAATCAATCCAATCATTGCACTGGATAAGAGTATTTTTAGTAAAGCCAGAAACAACCATTTCATAAATTTTTAATAATTTATTTATGGTTTCATAGTTGTTGGCATGGTTTATGGTAGGCCTGAAAATATCCACAAATTCATTCAATGTATTTTTTTGTGTAATTGAGCCCAAAATAACAAGGGTATCATAGCTTTTCGATACACATGATTCTTTAAATTTTTGAGTAGTCATTTCATTCGTCAAATCTTTAGATTTATTTTTGTGAAATATGTCTTCCTTTACCAGCTAAGTAAAAATTTTAGAAAAATTATCATTGAAGATTAAATCAATAGGTCGAATGAATTCAACGACAAATTGGTAAGACAATCAAGTAGTATATGACATAGCTTTCATATTAAAAAAATTTATAAATATTTTTGACTGATGTATAAGTCAAAAAATATCGTTAAACTTATTTTATGTGTTTTAAATTATAAAAAAAACATTATTACAGTAATATAGAACTTTTCAGAGGTTTTTATAAATCATAATGCCTAACTCAAAATTTTAATGGGTGAAAAAATTATTTCTCATATAATTATGAAAATAGTAAAATGCAATGATTTTAATACTTCTTCACGTAAAGCTAACTAAGCATTCGCGCTATCTATGAACTACTTAAATCTGAGATTTATATGAATAATAATCAATTCGAAAATTTCAAATAATTTTATACATTACGATTAATCAATATTTACCCGAGTAATTTGATATTATGTGCGCGCAATGAGCATTATATTTATCGTAATCGCTAAAGAATTCGATTATAATAACTCTAAAAATAACATATCATAAGTGAATTGGTAATATCATCTTTAAGAAAAACTTTTTTTTTAATCATGAGTAATTTTATGCGAGGTCGCAGAAAATGTAAATAATTACATTTAAATTAAGATGAGCGCGCAACATAAGTTAAAAGTATATTAAATCATCCGTATTTAAATTAATTTTAAGGCAAATTACTTTTAATATTATTGAAATTAATTTTAAGGCAAATTACTTTTAATATTATTTAAATTAATTTTAAGGCAAATTACTTTTAATATTATTTAAATTAATTTTAAGGCAAATTACTTTTAATATTATTTAAATTAATTTTAAGGCAAATTACTTTTAATATTATTGAAATTGTAGGTTGATCAAGCAATTCTTTTGAATTTATAAATGTAGCGGGAAGATGGTACAACAGGTAATGAACAGTAAAGTAGGCAATAGATTTCTAAAATTCAATATATTCATCTGCTAAAATAATATAAATAAATAACTTGATAGCCTTTTGATAAAATAGTATTTAGTTCTTGTATTATTAGTGGAAAGTATTTTGGACCTACAACTTCAACAACTTTGGACAGCACTTCCCTTGAAATATCTCGAAGATTTTGATGGCGACTCTTAATCATTCCCAGCAGGTGCAAGATTATTCCTCTCAAATGTAAATTCATAATATGAGCTGGTAAGGCATTTAAAAATTTTGTTATAACAATAGCGAACGGTGCACGTATAATACATTCATGAATATCTGCGAAACTTTCGCTTATGTGTTTAGTTTTGCTTGTATACATCTAAATATAATTTATAATTTATAACTTACTTATATACATGATCTATTTATGTAAAATCAAGAATATATTTTTTTTATTTACATGTAAATATAATTTTGATAATAGATCAGGTATAAGTTGACTAATACTATCAAAGTGTATTATATTTTCTTTCGGTTCATTGTGTTCCATATTCTCCATTACAACAGTAAAATGAAAATTTGCCAAAATTGAGTCCAAAATTCTCAAATTAAATTTTTGAATTTTAAGAATTTTCTTATCGCTATGATTGACATCATTTTCATTTGTGTTATATAACTTTATTGGACACATAAAACGATGAATCAATTTTATATATCTATGTAAATTAGTTAATCAAATTATTTTTTTAAGTATTAATAAAATTTTCATTCATTACTTTTTCCAATTCAAACAACCAGCTACTGTACCAAGGGTCATTACAGATTCATCTAGAACAGCGTGATTTCTTGAAATATGATTATTTGCATCATAGAGAAATCCCAACACGAGTCGTAACAATATCTTGACGATAATCTTTGTAGAAACTATTCTATTTTCTTTCAATAATTTGGCTAATAAATTCAAAGCTTTTTGTCTTCGATGGGTCTATTATAATGAGTTATTTAAATTCCAAAAAACAAATTTAAGAATTTTAGAATAATTTTATATTACAATTATAGTTTTTAATGCCTAGAAGTTTATAGAAATTTAAAGGTGAAATAATCAATATCCCTTTTATTTTATTTATTTCATTTATTTTTGATATATGCATTCGAAAATCATATTCACATAGAAAATATACTACTATATCATATTAATGATATTGTAATCTTATAATTAATAAGCATAATATAGTTTGAGTGAATAAATCATCTTTATTATTAAATAGATATAAAAAATCATATAATTGTGCTTAAATTTTATAAATACTATTGTAGACAAAAGTTATGAGCTCGTTTTTTATAAATTAAGTCATTCTAGAAATAGTATCACTTTATAAACTAATAGTTTATTTAAGTTCGGGTTATTTCGAACTTATTTTTCAACAAAATTAGGAATCGGGGATTGATAATAAAACCATTTTTGCATAATTTACCAAAGCCATATAGTGCTTATAATTTGAGGTTATTTAAATAAAGTATCTCATAAGATTTTTGTGTCTCTTATAGTCACAAAAGTTAATAAAACTTTATAGGAAATTAAAGAGAAGGTAAGATAGTATAGATTCCAAAAAGTGTGGATATACTTTCCCTTATATTAATTAAATAACTATTAGTGTTTTTGCAGTACATTAATAACGAATTTAAAAAACCTATCAGATGTCAATGAATAAATAGTAAAATCAATCAGCAGAAAACTATATCAATTTTAATCTATAGAAATAGTGTAAAAATTTTAATTTAGGATTAATTTATTTTTCGCCATAAAAAGAATGAATTATTTATTTTAACATAATATAGTAAAATTATGTATTAAAATAACTTCAAGTGTATGTAAAATGGTCTTGACTGTGACAAAATTCTGTCTGTTTAAAGTGAACCAATACAATACAAAACATTCACTCAATAACATGCTATCATCGGTTTATTAATATTAATATTTGTAAGAAAATTTAATTTAACTTTGTAACAATAAATATTTTATATGAAGAAAAAATTATACTTAAGTCTTAGCGAAAAACTTCTCCATTTTTACTATAAGCGTACAGATAAATCATCAGTATAGACTGGTAATCCAAGAGTTACAAGCTCGACTTCCGTAACATTCTATCCGAAATTAATAGGAACGCTAATTTATTCGTAACATCCTATAATAAAATATAGATCATGACAATAGTAATAAAGAAGCTTAACGATTTATAAGAATATGTGTTAATGCATAAACATATGAGTAATTATCTTCCTCAGTTATGCAACTTCCATGGAGCCAATTTACCTAATGCATAGGTAATGGAGGTGGTCTTTCTACAAACTTACAAAAAAATAGTAAGTTGTGCAAATTAAAGAAACTCGACTCCGCTGCAGTGTTTGAAGTTTTTATTTAGCAAGTTGAACTTCATATTGAATCGATATTTTCTTGTACCTAAATGGATCTTTATGTCCTTGAACATAAAGAATAAATATGCTCATGAACTAAAAGAATCCAAGCGCTTATGAACTTAACCGATAAATATGCTCTTAAAAATCACATAACAAAGCGCTGCGATAGGGGTTTTACCTTTTAAAAAGATTTATTCTTACCATACGACATGGCAAAAACTTCTAAAGTGCGCATGCGCTTATGGTGTAAATGTTCAATTGTTTTTTACTAACAACATCATTAAAATTAAATAAATTTAGCATAAACTATTTATGCTTAATTTTTTATATTAAAAATATGAGATTCAATCAATGCTAAACCACCAATTTAGATGAGAAAAATGGTGCTTCTAAAAACTACTCGAAATGAGAGCGAGATATTTTATAAGCAACAATTCTATGTAGATACTTATTCTTGCATGATTAACCAATTCTATAGATGTCAGCAAAGATTTTTTCGCAGTAAACTACGGAAAAATCATTCATTGTCATCTGATGCAAGTTCAATTACCACTATTCGAAAGCATAATTATTCCGTTAATGAAAATTATGTAAAAAAGTTGTGTTGAATTATTAATTAGATCGCTTTCAAAAAAAATCTTTACTCTCCAGTAAATTTAAAGCCAATAAAAAAGTGAATGAAAAGTTTCAGATAATTCATAAAAATAACTTTCAAAAAGTCATTCAAAGTGTAAGAAAAAGAATGAGCATTTCTATAAGAAATTTAAAAAATCTTCTAGTTGGCGAAATAAATACATTAAGATAACAAAAATTTTGTTATTATGATAACGATTCTTAGTGTTAAAAAAACTTATTATATTTGCAACATAAAAACATATATTTCATCTGAATAATTCGAGCACCCAATTATATTGAATATAACCTTTAAAACAATATTAAAGAATTTTACAACCTTTACTTTATAGATTGTATAATTTAAAAAAAATTATTTATTTGTTGCCTGTAAAAACAAAATAGTATCCAATATGATTATCATATTGAATCAAACAACCATTTTCAAATATCTAGAAGCATTAATTTCTGAATTTAAAAAGTCTGTATATAATGCTTTTAAAAAATTAAATTTTGTAATTTCTATTAAAAAAAAGCACCAAAAGTATAATTAATTAGAGATATATAGCGATGTGGAGCTACAAGTACTTAAAAAATGGTCATGTCCCTTTCATTTATTCCTCCAAAATTCTTATTTAGATGGTATTTGAAAAGTTAAAGAAATATTCAAAAAATCTAATATGTGTAATCTTGAAAAATTTTTTAAATAATTAAACATTTCCATTCATGTGTTTGAACTGTAAAAAGCAGACAGATGGCTTAGTATAGGCTTAGGTCACGAGTTCGAATCCTGGTGCTGTCCATTGTTTCCGGTCTATCGCATCCCTAATCCGAAGTTAGTAGGAACACTATGGTAATTGCATTTTTTTAATTATAGTACATGCTGGTAGTGGGAGGGTTTAATCGAGTGCTGATATGATGCAATAGAAGTAAATTCCTTCCTCTGTTGTGGTGAATCCCATAGAGCCAACGTCCAATAGATGAATAGGGTAGGGGTCTTATTATCTCAATTCAAAGATTCTTTTTTTTAGCGGGTTAAAATCCCACACTACCGCAAAATAATAAAGAATAACAAGTCAAAGCTGGTGTGTGATGTCGTGTGGTTGGAATATGATTGAAAAACTCCGCTGTGGTGCCTACAGCGTTTAATGAAGCAAGTCTGACCAACTTGAAATTCACAACCAATAAGCTTAGTTAAGAGTTAACCTCTTAACTAAAAAACGTTGGAACTGTAAAAGATTTAAGGAAGACATCTCATTGACAAAAGTATGAAAAATTTTAACGGACAGTTCTTAGGTAAAAAGTTTCTGAATCCCATGAGTAGCTAGATTGCTTTATTAAAGATTTAAAAATCGCAAAGTTCCATTGAATAGGATATGGACTCCCAAATCTTACAAATACTGTCCAAACCAAACAATCTGGTAAATTGGGAGGTATATAAGTTGAACGTAGCATACTGTAAATTATTCTATTCAAAAATTTAAATGTATGTTTAGAAATTTAGATAGAAAAACATTTTTGCATAGGTCAAAAAAACGCGCGTGCGCTATTATGTAAATATTCTTTGGTGCTACTCGAAAAGTCAATTTACGCTAAAAGAGATTTCAAGTAAAGATAGCTAAATAATATAGATTGTCACTGAAATCGTGAAGTTTCCGCCTCGTAAAGTGTTCGTTCCAGAGTGAATATTTTACAAAAAATTACCATTTCGTGATGATATGGAATCCACTATCAATATTTCGCTTAATCTTTGATTAATAAAATATACTAGCAAGTGCTTGTTCTATTTTTTATCTTTGAAAAAACGGATATCAGTGATGGTTAACATATTTTGAATCATACCAGAATAAAACTTATAAGAAAATGCTCCATATTTGAGATGTCAAGACCCAATCTTTTATTTGTTTTTTTTCCAAATTATACAATACTTAAGAAACAATTAAAAAAACATATTTTCCATCTCGTCCTTTTCTACCAACAGTGAGTGGAAAACAGTTGTTCATGATTTCATAAGCATCTAAACTACATGTGGCGAATCTCCTAAAATTGTTATGAGAGGTGTTTTTTAAATAGATGAAACTTCCATTTAAAAAAGGAAACACAATGCCTGAAAGATTCTTAAAATCAGAAGTTCTGAATGCTAGGTTGAACTGATGAAGCAGTAAGTTATTTTTTAAAAATAACTAACATAAGACAGAAATATTTTCAAAAAAATCATTGTTGGGAGCGTGAATTAAAAAACGATTATATAGATTTATTTTTGTGAAAAATTAATTGCTTACTAAATAGAGGTGGAGGCTTTTTTCAAAGCAAGTATAAAAACGTGACTAAAAAAGTCCAGAAAATATATCAAGCTACATATGTGACTTTTTATATCGTAGGAAATGTTTCGGCAAGAACTGTCGACTTTTCAAAATATACAATGATATTATATGAAGTCAAATACGATTTTTGTCGAAAGTGTACGTTAATTCCCGAAAAGAAAGGGTGCTGTAATTTAGCCGTAAACCAATATTCTAACGTGTTTACAATACAATAGGACCTTATAGAAAAATAAGGCCGTTTTTACTATCCAAAATTTATAATGAGACAACAATTTCACTCACATAATGAATAAAATGCTTTATTTTTTGCAAGCTCTATCCTTAAAATATTATAAATAAAATTAAATGAAATTGTGATTAAGTTGCCTTATGGACATTCTGAAGTATATTGTTCTTTATTTAATTCATGAAATATAGATTACATTTATCTAATTTCTAAAAAATATTTAAGATAACTACTTGAAGTAAAAATCAACTTATTGTATTGTGGTAATTTACTATTATTCGCCTAACAGAGTTTTCAAAGAAAATTGATTTTGTTAATTATAAATTTTAATAGTCATTTACTTGTATATGAAATATATTCTTGTAAAAATCAACTTCAATATCATTTTCATTATACAGTAAACTTAGCTGCTGAATTTCATTATATGCATAATATTTGGACCATATTTCCAGTAGTTGTATTGTAGTAAAGCGTTTTCTTCTTCCTCATACATTAAACCACTTGATACATGATCATAGCATAATTTTGTTATCCATTTATGCACATCCTTGAATAGTAATCTACTATCTTTCAACTTATATAAAGTCTTAAATAGTGTAGCGATTGTATTCAATGTTAGATCTCTAAAAGAGAATAATCATACACTTCATTTAGATTTAACAAACATGATGAAAATATCAAAATATTATTATAGATCTTTGTGTAACATAACTATCATCAAATTTAATTATGATAAACTATTATTATTCAATTCAGATTTTATATTCAAATTTTCTTCATAATAATGTGGTAACATTTGCTGTATTTGATATAAACACTTGGTACGTACTTCAGTGTTAGGGGACTCTCGTTCACCCATATGATCCACGCTGTTAATATCTGTGACAATAGTAACAACATTAGAATCTATAAATCCCTTATTATTCAATAATTTAATCAATAATATTCTACTATGCTGCACTTTAAAGTGATTACAAGTCTTGCAATACGATACAACAGATCTACCCAACATATGCATTCACTTCAAAAAATTCTTTAGGTGGTAACAAGCCAACGACAATATCAATATACTGTTTTTCCATATTTTCATTACTAGCTTTTTTGTTGAAAAACTATTTCTATCTGATACACTACTATTTTTTTATTAAAGCAACTGTCACTGTGTAATCAAGTATGGCGAGTGTTTCTTTATTATAAATCCCCAAAAAATTAGATGATGCTACTTTTTGTAATAGAACAAATTCTGTTTTATCAAATAATTTTGCTACACTATTTTTACTGTCTGAATTAGTAATATGTGAATAAATAAACTTTATAGTATTTTTACAAATTAATCAGCCGATATGTTATTAGAAATGTTGATTTTATTTTCATTTAAAACAGTAGATAGTAGATTATTTAGAATTGTTGCTATGGTGATTCTCGTTCTAATCGATATTTTAGGATGATTCCAGATAGAAACAACAGCATCGAAAAGATTGTCAAATTCAAGGACATTTATCTTGTTGGGAATACTACACTAAAAAATTTAACATATTTAATGGGTAATGAACTCCAGATTTTAACAAGTTGAAGCAAATTTGAAGGTTTATGTAAAGAATCATTAACAATGGATTTTACCTAAAAAATAACAATTAAATCTTAGTAAATATAAACATAACACATTAGGTAATATACATTTGGTAGGACGAATATTTGTAAGATCAAATCATGATATGGATCGAAAGAAAAATTCATCGTAGGATATAAACAACTTACAAAGCAATTTGAATATATTTTTTTTGAGATTTTTTGTATTTTGGTTGTTTAATTGTATTAATCAAGAGTGTTGAGTGTTGTAATTCATCATCATTCAATATAAAATCAATTTGGTCAAGTAAAAATGTACATCCTTCTATAATGATTATTAAAGCTTCATTGCACAATTTAAAATTATCAATGACTATTAAACATGAATTAACAAATATATTTGCCAAATATGTTGGAATAAAATGCGTATTATCGATATTTCTAGCTGATAAAATTAATCTATTATCACAATATTTTTCTGAATCATTGGTACTTGAAATAGTATCAATAATTCCCACGTTGTAATTATCATGTTTAGAAAGCAGCGTACAATGTGGTTCTAATGATGATGGTACATATATACATGGAATAATATTTTTATAGGTATCATATGTAGTTGGAAAACAAGCCTCAAGTAAAATTATCAAGTATTTTAAAATGTAGATGGGTGATATTTGCTGAATATTTGTCAATGATTCACGCAGCATCCCACCAACAATTTGTTTATTATTTGAGTGGCGTTTAAATATTCCTACTAACAAACTCAATATTATAGGTATTGCTACACTCATATCATCATAATCTATAGATACTAAAGGAAATTCGTTAGCATCTTTTCATTTGTATAAACTGATGAGCTTGTAGAATTGATATCAAATAAACAAAGTAACACTTCTTTATAAGATGATATTGAACCATCTTTTATACCAATCCAATAACATATACTGCCGTAGTATCTTTTCAAACATTGATAACTTTTTAATTTAGTAACTGTTTTGTAGACTTTTCGATTGAATCTCACTTGATGGATGTTGTAGTAAATGGATCATTAACCTTTCAAACTTCAAATTTGAAAGATTATTAAACTCATTCAACTGGTCATTTGAGCACTTTACTAACAATGTTAGTAGAGATTTCAACGCTAATTCCATAGGCAATTTATCGCACTTTTTTTCCTCGTTTATTGGATTATGTGTGTATGGATTGGCACCAGATGAAAATGTCATGCATACTACACATTTAATGCAGTAGTCAATGTAATTTATAGATTTCGGCACTGTTTTCAATATCTTATCCAATACTATCCAGGTGTATTTTAAAAAATTCTTGTTATTACTATAACCTATATTATCATCATGAGAATTGATTATACTACAACTGTCTATTTTACTATAAAATTTATTAATATAATCACTTTCGCTAAATAAATTTGTCAAATAATTCTCAAAATTAGAATATTATTATCATCTTTATTACAATTAGAATAAATATCGTTTTCACATACAAATGCACAATAAATATTTTTTATGATTTTCGTAGATTTTTGGCATTTACCGCTTATTTTTAAACAATACAACATTAATTCACTTGCCAACGGCCATAGATATTTAGATAGTTTATTATTATTATTATTTATTTCAGTTAATAATTCAACCGTAGGATTCCATAACAGACTCATATTTGACTGAAAATTTGAAAGTAAATAATAAAATAAAATTTCATGACTTGTATCGTCAACATATTGTATAGATAATCTTGAGAGTGCTACAAAATGATCACGATAATTATAAAAATTAAGTGTATAAATGTTAACTTTAGTTGACAGACTACCCAAAATGTTGATATTTCATTGTTATTTTCATTCGATGAAATATAATACAAAATCCTTAATGATAACCATTGTTCTTTGCCATGGAAACGCACGATATTATACTTGATTAATTGAAAAATTCTATTGAAACAAAAATCGTTGCAACTTCGTAGTTTATCATTTTCATCCGAATCAGAAATATATTTAACAAGTACATATAAAGTGAGTAAAGCATATTTATTATGAATACTAAAGAATAATTCAAAAAGCTTCAAATTAAAGATATTAAATATATTATCAAGATATTTATTTGAAAGATGATCTGTGGTAATCAATAAATTTGTCAACAAAAATGGAATATATGGTGCAATTAGAATAATTTTACTTGAAAAGTTTTCATCAGTAGCTGTAGTAGTAATTTCATTAAAATAATTAGTAAAAGTAGTTAAATGATTATACATAATATCATAAATAACTTCTAATGTAGACAATGATTCAATATTGGAAATAAAATATGGAAAACATAACAAAAAATCTAAATAATTATCACCAAGTAGATTGATTGTTGACCAATATTCTACTGCAAGATATTTAAATGAAAATTCACCACTTTTAATAATCGATTTTAAATTTTTACAGTCAAACATTAGGAACAACAGTGGTGTTAGTAGTTGACAACTTTTGACGATAAAAATATAATACAACTAATGATATAGAAGTTAATATTCTATTATCATCAATATTTTTATCAAATCTAACAAGAATATCTTGTAATATTTTAGTTAGCATATCAACATGAGCGAAATTAATAAGTAACTTATTTGATGTAAGCCATTGAAAAAAATAAACCAATTGATCCAATAGTACAATTTTTGAGATTTTATTAATAACATTAATAAGCCAGTCTATTCTTTCAGTATTAAAGTTTGTAGATTTATCAATAACAGTTTGAACTAGGAGTAATAAATCATCAAAATAATCCTTACAATATTGTTCATTAGAATATCTATCTAAGAATGTAATTATATCAATTGATTTTAATATAATTAAAGCATCTTTTAATTTAATATTAGATATAAAATTATCAAGTGTATTAAAATATAAACTAATAGAACAATTATTTTGGAAATTCGATCGATTCCATTCACATAAAATGTTAAAAATGTTAGGGCATAAATCATTAGTTTTAGTATACAACGCTAAATCAGATACACAAACTTTAAGAGCCATTTTTATTGTATCAACAACATAAATTTTTGATTTATTGTGATCTGACTTTTTTAATAGACAAATATTCCATATATTATCGAGTACATCTTTATGACATGAATGTAAATAATTTTGCGATAATTTGCAGAGTGTTGATAGTAGTATTCCAAAACTATTTTCAATCATTGTAGTATCTAATGTGATAGATAGTTTTTCATCTGTAGAGTTTTAATACAACAGGTTCATATAGTTTAACAACTAAAATCATAAACAACTTCATAATTTCATCACTACTTTGGCATGATTTAATTAATTTGCGGATAACGTATGAAGAAGATTCACAACAAAAATCTAATAATATTTTGCATTTTTTGATTTTTTATAGAACCATATTTCCAGAATACAATCTTATGCCATCTATAATTGAATGATAATTAATATAAGTCATGTATTATATTTTTATCAATATAAAAATTTTTAAATTATTAAAAAATTTAAAATCATTTTTTATGTATAGTAAATTGATAAATATCATCACATATTAAAATTAGAATAAAACTAAAAATTTGAACTTGACTAAATGTTTATTAGAAAAATAGTATATAGTTTAAAACTTTTTTAAATCGCAATTAGTTTTCTTGGAAATTAGAAGCAAAATTTAGAATTTGAGTATCAACTTTTGGTAGTCACGTCAACATTTTATGACAACTTCAATTTATAAAATAAGTAAGTGTCTCCAATTAAAAAACACTGTGGTTTTATTAATTCTAATAGTATCAATATATTTTATTATTAGAATCTACTGTATTTTAAATAATACATCATTGATCTTATATGCAGTAATTTTAGAATCTTCTGCTTAGCATTCACTCTTAAGCTATATATTAAATAAGATACATTTAATTATCCACTTGGAATCAGCATATTGTAAATTATACATGTATAATTTACACCAGCTCCTAAGTAAACTATAACTAAATACATAACTTTTATATTTGCTAATAGAAAAATACAACCTTTGAACAATTAATCTTTCTTGGAAATGAATGATTTACTGCGTAACAAAAAAAACACATGGATATACTCAAGATTTTTAAATCCCTATTTTAGAAATCATGCAATATATTTTATTTTAATACGTACTATGCTATTTCATATTTTTTTAGAATTTTATCTTAACAATTTAAATACATTACATAATGTAATAACTTTGTGAATCAATATATTAACAATTTTTTGGAGAATATATAATGCTAATTAAAAACTCTAACCTTACTACTGTAATGCGATAGGTGTATTTCCGATGAAGCAAAATGTCATCAAGTGTGGGTGATTTTTGATTAGAAAACATGATCTTGGTGATTTAATATAATTTTTATTTAAAAAATAATGTGAGATTTTATAATTATTTATTATCAAATAAATATTTGGTTTATTTCAGCGTCATTATCATTCAATTTTTCGTTGAACTTCATAGCTTAGCATTCCAGATATTTAATAAATTTTAGCAAAATTAAAAAATTTTATCTATCTTAGATGATAAAGTCAAAAATTATGGAATATTTTTAATTTTTTAAGTATTCAAAACGATTAATTACGATTTTTTACATAAAAAATCTTAATAAATTTATTCATAATAATATTAATAAATTTTACTTTAAAAACTCATCAAGATTTGTGATAAATCTGCTACAAAACATTTTAAATATTACAGTTATAGCCGTAAATGTTGATTCAATAATTGCTGAATTATTAGAATCCAACAACTTGCTCAATATCATAAAATACTGTGATATATATGTCATTATATCACTTTGAATATCAATAGCAAACTGAACCAATAAATCAAGTAGTGCTTGTATTGTCTTTTCTTGAGTATTTTTTTGTAGAGCTTCGATCAATATCATAGCAATTTTATCACGATTATATACCACACATGCATAATCTTTCGATAATTTTGACATTTGTACTGAATACTGAATGTATTCTGAATTAAATACGTTACTTGACCAATATTCCAACGATTCACTAAAAAAACTTTTAGTTGTATCAAGAATAGAATCAATATTTCCAGTCGGTCCAGTAACCGTATTTGATGTAGGTTTTAAGCAACCACAACCATCATCAATTCTAATTAATTTTAATTTTTCTGAGAAACTAACATACACCAAGTTGTGAGTATCATTTGTAACTTCTTTCATTTGCCACTTTTTTATTTTAAGAACAAGATTACTCAAGTGCTTTTGATATTTTTATAGGTTCTAGGCAAGGTCATGCGCACTAATATTAGAAGACTGCACGTGTAAATTATCAAATATATAAAGCACTTTTTCCTTCTTTTTCAAAAATATCTAAACTTTTTTTAATTTTAATTATATTAGATATTTAAATGACATAATATTATATTTATCATATATTATTAGATGTAATGCGTGCGCATGAATTTGATTTATGTCACCAAATAAGAATTTTTATTATTTTTACGTACGCATAATTTTATATTACATTAAATTTTTAGAGATATATTCGAAGAAGAAAATTTTTGTTGTATTTTAAATGATTTGTTATCAGCAAAAGAACTTTTTTTAAATGATTGATTCTAACTTTTTTGATTGTACAGAGAGATTTTATCTTGTATATTAACTTTTTCATAATTAGCTTTTTTTATTGTACATAGAAATTTCTAGTTCTTAACTATAATTTAAGGAGGCAGTAATATACCTATTTGATCCTTATAAACACCTTTTTTAACAGCCCAGTTTCTCTTGATTTTTTTTTATATTTTTTTTTGATATTTTTATGCAAGATTTCTATCTTAAAATAAAATTCAATTGTTAATAATTATTTTAAAATAATTATAATATGTGTCCATTGGGAATATATATTGCGCTTGCGCATAAAACATTTGTTATCAATTATTTTATTTTTCTGCAGCTTCAAAATTTTCTTGTTTGCTAATTATTTATTATAATTGTCATTAATTTTAAATATTTAAATTATATCAAGTATTATATTTTACGTCGACAATTATTTGATAAGTTATAGAAGAATGTTTTTAATTTATTAGCAAAGGATGCTGAAAATGTTAATAAGTTTCTTGTTGAAAAAACAATTATTTAACATATTCCAAGAAGTCGCAAAAGATGATGAGTACATAATTCCTTGAGGATGGTCAAAAGAGTCAGAAATAACTGTAGGTCAACCTACGATAGATACAAACTAAGAAGTTTTTATTATCTAGATTCCATTAATTTATGAATACGCCAAGTAGCGTATATTTTTTCTTTCGAATCTTAATATTAGCTTAGAAAAACTTTTAAGACAAATTATTCACCTAGAACATCAAAGTTTTTCTTTTACGTTGATTCATCGTAAAAGATCTAATAGCAAATTATCGCTAAGGATGAATTTAAGATTAATTTATAATTGAACTGGCTACGTTAAGAAAGATTTCACGCAATAAGCTAATGGACTTGTTTAATTTTTTAAGAAATATTTGTTTCAAAAAACAAGATAACTAATGGGTTGTGATGTTAAACTCATTTAAATAGATGAATTCCTGCTCTATGGAAGGTATAAGTACCAACAAGCACGATATTTATAGGGTGATGTGTGATACACATCTCTAAATGCTTTATATTTTCTAAATTCAAGCAATAAAGATAATACCGACAGTATATATCTTATAAAAAAATAATTTGCTGCAATGCTTTTTCAGATAAAATTCAACATAGGCACTCCTCATTGATTGATAAATGTACTACTATAAGTCATTCCATTCATCGAAACAGAAATTTATAACCGAAGAATTGATGGGCAGTAACCTTGGAGTTTATGTTAATGCATTATCTCCGATAAAAAAATTAAAATGTGAGGTCGGACTTTTTAAAATTAATAAATAGGACAAAATTATATTTTAACGCATAAAAATTATAGGGAAAATGTTGAAAATTTATTCACATACGTTGAGAGTCTATACTTTCTTTACAGATGAATGTTTTAATAGTCCAATCTTGTTTTATTTGTTGCAAAAATTACGGGAATATTATGTGCACCGCAAAGCGAAAATTCGGCCATGGCGAAATAGGATGCGAATAAACTCTGTGTCAATATATCAAAAAAAATTACTATCTATCAAGAAACAGTTTGTATAAAGTTACAATTCATATTATGAAATGAC
>NW_027255334.1:0-19964 GCF_042242105.1 Pempheris klunzingeri | reverse complement strand
ATTGAATTTTACAATGATATTTTGGTCCGAAAATATTTTTGATAACTTTACCTATATTTTTAAGAATTATTTAATTTTTATAAAATCATAGATATAAATTATGAGCTACGGTGAACATTATGAGGGTGCATATCATAATCTATTATTTAATGATACTAATATATTACTTCTTTAATATTAAAACAAAATATTATTATTAGATAAGATATTGTAGCTTTCTCAAAGATTATGCATATTCAAATGTATTTTCAGCTAAGCAAATTTTTCTTGTTTTATAATTATACTTGTGGCCGCATAATTATTAAAAAATCAAATACTGACTGTATTTACTTTTCATAGAATATTAGAAAAATGTTTAAATAATTATAAATAATATCAGTGGTAAATATTCCACCAGCGATACTATAAGTTATGTAACGAAAGCTGTAATTAATTAGATATTTATTATCAAAATATATTCGACTGACCTTTCTCATTATTGTAAGAGTCTAAAATAGCGTTATAATATTTTATTTCATAGAATATTTTATTAGAAATTTTTTTTCAAAATATTCGAGAGACGATATTTACCGATTTGTCGATAAATGTACAGAAAATAATCATATAATTTTGACGTGATCATCTATAGTATTACTTCAAAACAAATAGAAAAATATATAATATTTTACTTTAGGGATTACTCTATATGTTTGCAATTATTACAATTCATATTTAGACTTTAGTTTTGTGAAATAAAATTTTTGTTTTTTTTTTACCAAATGAATATCTGATTTAGAGAATATATAAGGTGATTCAAGGTTTCTCGTAAGAGAAATATTAAAACGTAAAATAATTTTTTTAGAATTATTAGATTAAAGACGATATTGTATTGATGAGCGAATAGAACAATATCTTCAGAATCAAATTATGTAGTTTATCGCAGGTTAAATGTTTAGGATCTCCTATTGATAAATCGGGAATACGATAATTTTTCGGTGTTAATTATCATACATGGTGGTATAGATTTATTAATGCAATATAAATATGAAAGAAATTAATCATTAATAAAAAAATTAGAACTTATGTCAGTAGTAAGTCAAAATTTTTTTGTATTAAATATCTTTGATAAAAACTATAGTTCTTTTGTGGTTTCACTAATATACAAATCGTTTTTAATTTTTATAAGTTTCTAATTTTCCACAAGGATTCTACCTGAGCATCCTCTAATGAATAAAAATTGTATTTTTATCCGTACAATTAATACTATAATTTCCACTATTAGAATCGGATTAGTTACGACTAGTAGATACTTGAAGCTTTATAAGTGTCTTCCAGATAAACTTTAATGCGAACAGATAATTTTGTTGTGCACACCGGTGATCGAAAATTGCTAGGCTTGCGAATCTGAAGTTTGTTGTTGACTATTATTTCCCGAATTTCACTAAAATGAATCTGAAGATTGTAGAAACACTGTGGTAATTTCATGTTTCTGAAAAAAGTTAGAGAAACTTCTGGTAGTGTGAGAAAGCTTTAAAATAAAGGTAGAATTGAGTAGAGATACGCTATAGTCGATGCATTAGAGAACATAGGTAAATCACTTCCTCGTTGAGGTGATTCTCTTAGAGCTGTCGTCCGAAAAATAGACAGAATAGGGTCTTATTCATAAAAAAGGAGGATTTTTACTGGGAAGGACTCTCACACTGTTAATTATGCACATCAGTAGGATTAACTTAATCCTCTGAATTTTATACATTATTAACTTTTAGCGGAATCTCGTGCATTTTAGGCGTAAATATTAAATAACATGACTTATCTACTTACATTTATAAAATTGTGTTTATTTTCGCATTACATAGAATGAATACAAATAATACGCTAACACACACTATTGCAGAATAATACGCTGTAGCCTAGTGATGTGTTTGTTTGTAAATCACGATGATTAAGTTTGCTTTGGTGCCCTAAACTTTTAATGGAATAAGTCTGATCAATCTTAAATTCGCAGCCTAATAAGCTGTGTCAGAGATTCTAGCTTGTAAATAAAAGAAAATGGGAATACATTGTATACATAAACAGAAATTAGATCTATGTATACATAAAAGATGAGTTCTATTAAAAATTAATTGTAGATATCTCGTCATATATATAATTATAAAGAATTAAACGCCACTAGCTTCACTGAATAGACCAACCTATCAATTAATTATGTTATGTATTATTTAACGTTCTAGCACTAGTACACTACAATAACTAATACCACTACTGGAAATTAATGTACCTTTGAGGAAAAATGATCAATTTCGAATACAAATTAAAACTTCACTAAAACGGTAATTCAATTGTTTTAAAAGTGTATAAAATATACACTAGTTAAATGTGTTTTTGTATTTTCTGCATAAAAGTAGAGAGTTACGTTGATATTTATACTATTAAACCTATAAAATACTACATAACTTACCAATATTTAATATTTGTCTATAAAATAATGAGACTTTTTATATTTAGTGTGTTATTTAAAATGCCGGTGCATATATGAAAGCATGACACAATAAAAGATAAAACTAAAAAACGAATTTTATGAACATCCTTACAAGTGCTCAATACAAATTTGATTATAAGTATACTGATATCAAAAAACATAAGGATGGTTCTGATATATATACTACATTGTTATTTCAAAAGTAAAGAAAAATTATTTTTTTTTGATAATTTTGATACATTTAGTTTCATTTTCTGATTAAATGACTTCTAAGAATATTTATACTGACTAAAATGAATGTTTCCAATATATATAATATATTTAAATTAGCCAAAACGGTCAATTATTTATTATATTAAGACAATAAAGTGTAAATATGAGTAATCTATTTATTATTAGTTGTGAATATAGTGTGAATTAATGCAGCAATTCTTTGCGTGAAACATGATTTCATTAGGATCCTGGCACATCTGGTACTGTGAACGTTTCTTGATCAATCAGAACACTATAATATGATTCGGAAATTTCTTAAAACATCATTGTTTAATTAGTTATTATAAAGTTGTCATATTACTCAAAAAGCCATTAACTAGCTTAGTTGAGATTCTGCTCGATCGACTCTCAGGGTTCTGTGTTGTTATTAAAATTTTATTTGCTCCGTTTGTGTTTGGTGTTGTTTCATCAACTAAAGTACTATTAGATTAATTAGTTGAATTATAATATATACTTGATGTTGTATATTGTGTGGTTGAAGTTTTATCGAAATATTCTTCATCCGCACAAAACTGTAGGGCTTTACAGAAATTGTTGGCGAGATTAATCACATTAAGATAATTGGTGTCCTTATAAATAAATTTTGAACAAAATATAACGAATAACTAATTAAAAGTTAACTACAAACTACCTGATTTGAGTTTTGAGAACCTATTGTTGTTGCATTATGAATTGATATGGAATGATTAACTTGAGTGTTTTTTCTCTCCATTCCAAAAATTATTAATATCTATATTAATTGTTTAATTTATTTCATGGATTATTTAGTACCATGCATGGAATACAAGAATGAATGTTCTTGAGCTGGAAAACATATTTGTCATCTAATCATTAATTTTAGGCTGTTAAAAAGAAGAAAAAACCTCCTATATCACTGCAGATTGCCCATTTCTGACATATCAATGTGGGGCTTGGGAATTTGTTAATAAATGATGTCGGACTTATCGTACCAGCTTCAATTTTATCGGTCTTTGTATAAAATATACAAAAATATCTAAAACATAAAATACGTAAAAATCGCTCTTAAAAGTATCATCCAGGGTTAATTTATGCAACTGATCTTGAAATTCTAATATGATATTAAGCGCTAATTTTAACTATTTGAAAACAAATCATTTAATTAGTCTCACTAACATAATGTACCTGGATGGAATTTTTAGAGGTTTTTGTCATATGTGGACACACACCACTAATGTATACCAAATGTATGCCTAAATATTTAATATAAATCTTTTTTAAATTTATTTGAAAATACATGATAAGACTAGAAATATTCCATTCATATTATTTGTCATTGCTTATTGGATACGTTTTTTTACGAAATTATAATTGGGTCTTTGAACCAGTACTAATATAATTTATATATCTATTAATTTTTATATTTTTTGTTTAACTAGAAATTTTAGAGATAAGATAAAATTAATTCATGATAATTTTTTAAATAAAGGTATCGGTAGGTCTCTGTCTAATTTATCATGCAATACTTTCAATTTTCCTTATATATTAAAGTATACATTCCTGAACTCAAAAAATATATATCAATTTTATATATTGAATTTTACAATGATATTTTGGTCCGAAAATATTTCTTATAACTTTACCTATATTTTTGAGAATTATTTAATTTTTATAAAATCATAGATATAAACTATGAGCTACGGTGAACATTATGAGGGTGCATATCATAATCTATTATTTAATGATACTAATATATTACTTCTTTAATATTACAATAAAATATTATCATTAGATAAGATATTGTAGCTTTCTCAAAGATTATGCATATTCAAATGTATTTTTAACTAAGCAAATTTTTCTTGTTTTATAATTATACTTGTGGCCGCATAATTATTAAAAAATCAAATATTGACTGTATTTATTTTTAATAGAATATTAGAAAGATGTTTAAATAATTATAAATAATATCAGTGGTAAATATTCCACCAGCGATATTATAAGTTATGTAACGAAAGCTGTAATTAATTAGATATTTATTATCAAAATATATTCGACTGAGCTTTCTCATTATTGTAAGAATCTAAAATAGCGTTATGATATTTTACTTCGTAGAATATTTCAATTAAAAGTTTTTCCAAATTATTCGAGAGACGATATTTACCGATTTGTCGAAGAATGTGCAGAAAATAATCATATACTTTTGACGTGATAATCTATAGTATTACTTCAAAACAAATATAAAAATATGTAATATTTTACTTTAGTGATTACTCCATATGTTCGCAATTATTACAATTCATATTTAGACTTTAGTTTTATAAAATAAAATTTTATTTGTACTTTTCAATCAATATATGCTTTAAAAAATATATAATGTGACTGAATGTCATTCTTTAGAGGTAGTGAAATCAAAAGAATTCGTTGGTGCTATTGGATTAAAGACGTTGTTGCATTGGTGAACAAATAGTAAAATTATTTTAGCAATTAATTACGTAGTTTATCTCAGATAAAATAATTAAGATTTCCTACTATTGATAAAACCGGGAACAAGATAATTTTTATAAGTAAATTTTTATAAAACGTGATATAGATTTGTTAATCCAATATAGATTTTTAAAAAATTTAAAGTTATGTCTGTAGTAGGTCAAAACTTTTTGTATAAAATATCTTTGAAAAAAACAATAGGTCTTTTGTGGTTTCACTAAGATACACATCAATTTTAATTCATACAAAAACTGTGTATGAATTCTTCAAAGTTATAACCAGAAAATTTTATTATAAATTAAAAATTAATTTTGTAGCATATAAAAAAAGGTCATTGTCTATAATAGACTAGAATAGTCTCGTTATGATTATTACCTACTCAATGCTGACTAATCACCTTCTCTATAATATTCAAAGTAGACATTTGGATTAGCGGTATAGATTAGTTCTCGGTAACCGTTGAATTATGAGTTTGAGACTCATTTTAGACAATTTTTTTGATTTCGTTTTTATTCTTGATTGGAAGTTTAAAATAACACTATGGTAAATGAATGTTCTTATAAAAGTTCTAGATCATGCCAGTACTGAGAATAATCTTGATGGAAGGGTGAAAACGATTGCTGATGATTCACTATAGTTGATGCACTAGGATATGGATGTAAATATCTTCTATATTAAGTTTATAACCCACGTACCAACGATCAAAAAAGGAAAGGGTAGAGATGGTGTGAAATAGAATGTGGATCTCTGCATTCAATAAAACAAATTTGATAAACTTAAATTTCACTGTCTATAAAGTTGTTCCAACTTTTACGTAAATAACATTTATATACATTTTGTTTATAAACAAACAAATTCTACATATATTTTTTGAATAACGTATCGCGCTGAAAATAAATTGTAAATATCTCCTACTATAAATATCAATAGATAACTAAATATTTAATATATACTTCTATTTAAACTAAATATAACAACACAAATCAATTTGTTAATCTAAAATATATGTGATGAACTTCTGGAAACGAAAATAACACATCGACAAACATCGGAATCATTTTTAAACTGATATTTAAATCATTAAATATCTACATAAAATCTCAATTATTTTTATATTTTCTTCTAAATATAAAATTGGAAATGCAAGCAGAAAAAGTGATGCCATTTTACGTTTGTTATATTTCAAAACTTGCGTTTGAAGTATCCCCAAATAGATTCGATTCGATTCTGCTAGTGTGGGAAAAAATCTTTTTTTTGGTAGATCACTTTACCGCAAGCAAAATCTAAATCTCTAAGACGATTTTATCTAGCCAACCTGTCCGTTCATATGGCGGAACCGTCTAGATTTTGGAGCGTTTTCAATAACTATTCATTAAAGGATATTATGATTTCTAAGGCTGGAAATTCTTAGGAAAAATTACCTTCCTCTATCCAACCTATTATGCAGTATTGATTCTTAAGAATTAGGCCTGTGCTATATTTTTGTTTGCAGATGGGTTTTTCATCATTTAAAAAATATCGCTAATTTTGTCGCATTTTTTGTCAAGCTTTAACATTATAAGGTAATGAATGACAGATATAAATTCAGATACAGTTTCTTTTGATCCTATTTTGAAATAAAATTTTAAAATTTTAGTAAGTATCAATTGGGTTTTGGACAATGCATACCATAAAAAGAAATGATTTGCATATAGGAAACTTAGATACACAGAAAGACTATTTTGTCTAATAAAAAAGATTTTTTCGCAGTCAGTGCGTCTAAATTAGTAATCATCTGCAGTGTCTTTTCTTGTTAATATATTCACTATCAAACCACAGAGGCATGCGATGTAAATACGGATAAAGTCCAATACTTTGTAAAACTTGAATAGTAAATGGATTACTTTCACCGAAATAGGCAAAATTCCCAACTATAATGTCAACAATGACTACTAAGGGGACAAATTTCCTAAAAATTGTAATCTCGCACAATAACCGAATTTTATCGAAAATTACCGAAGTTTAACATATATACGATACAATAGCCAATCAGTAATATTTTTATTTTTCAAGTTCTAAATTTAAACACTACAAAGACTATTACTAGAAATAGAAATCAATGTGCCTACGAGAAGAAACGATCGTCTAATACCAAAATCCTACCTCCACAGCAACAATAATTCAATTTTACGATAAAATGTACATAATTTACACCCTTTAAAAATGTTTTGTGTACATTTAGCATAAAAATAAAGAGTAATAGATAAATTATTATTGAAGCTGTACATTACTACATCATTTCCATATGTTCAATCATATATAAAATATTTGCCTATAAAATAATTTTAAGATAATTAGATAATTTTTTGTATCAAAAAGGGACCGTTTATGTGTATGTTGGTGTTTGAATTATTTAGTGCTTATTTGACGGCTTAGTACAATAAAAAATAAAGTAAGAAATTTATGAATATTCTCACAATTAGCTTATAAAAATTAGACTAAAATTATATTGTTATAACAAAGATGATATTAGAAATAATATACATAATGCAATATTAGAACCACTATTTTTGTATTATTATTGCACAGAATATACAAGTTAATTTTATTTATGCATAAGCTTATACAAACTTATCTATGACAAAATAGCTACATAAATTGGTATATAATACTCATAAATTCTATATATAATTAAATAAAATTAAAGTTACTTAGTAGAAGCAGCATGCTAATGGTATTTATTAAAAACATCTAATAATTAATTTCACTTCCGATAATAAGAAATCATTTATGGATTCATTATATCTAACAATTGACACACTTCATTATAAATAAACAGTATAGGTATTGTTATTTTAACAATATAATAATAATTATGATGATTTTTGCGTCCCTAAGACTACAGAAAGTAGTCATATAGAAGATCTATTTATTCAATAAAATATTCGATGTAATAAACATAGGACCCATGATATATAAGTTCTATAATATTATATAAATATCTGTTTAGAATTGAGCTCAAAAATAATAATACTAATATATTACAAGCTTATATTTTGTAGAAGTTAATCGTTAGCACAATAATAATAAAATTGGATAGTAAGCAAAATTATCTTTTGTTACAAGGTAAAATCCCCGGATCAACTTATGGGGCTGTATAGTTCAAGTTGGTCAGACTCGCTTCATTTAACACTGTATACACCATTGCGTAATTAATTATCGTAATTTACACACACCACTAGACCCAGGCTTATTATTCTGCGGTGGGTAGAAAGTTTAAACAGCTAAACAACCTTGTTTTGGAGCTCCCAATACCCCTACTCTATCACTTCCTCGGACGTTAGCTCTGTGAAAATTACCCCAATGATACAGGAAATTGTGCCGTGCCATTATGCTTCAGTATTTGATTTTACCGTTACATCAGGTTTCCGACCATTAACAGCATGGTCTATATTTTTTTACAGTAACACGCAATTACTATAGTAAAAATGACTAATTTTAGGTTAAAAGGTACAAAATGACTGAGAACACTGGGCACTGTTGAGATTTAAAAGAGTGAGAACTAGCCTATACCATTAAGGCTTCTGTTCACATAGATAGGAAGTGTTTTATTACAGGTTTTTTCTTGTATGGTCATCACGTTTTCTTACAAGTTGTTGAAAATTATGTTGTAATACTATAGTAAGGGTGCAAATATATATTCAAAATTACATTTCAAGATTTAACTGTAGTGTGATAGCAACTAAGACTTCAACCAATGATGAATTACATAAGTAAATCACCTTATTTTTTGATAGCATCCTATAAATTTATCACAATATTTAAGTAACTTGAAGTTGGAGAAAAGGTTACAAATGAGTTTAAAAATTCAAAACGCAACGAAACAATATTTTGTTGATTTAATATCACATTATTATCAAGTATTTAAGACTAACTCTGAGAATAGATAATACCACGACAATAAAATATTATTCTGGTAAATTAAAACTTATATATAACAAATATAAATAGCTTTAATTCAATAATTTATTACGTTGCAGAGTAAAATTTTGATTGAGCTTGAAAAAATATTACCTTGTAATACATCACAAGCATTACACAGCAATTGTCATCCTAAAATTTCAGATATTGATTAACTTTAGATACTATTAAAACATCTTTATTGTAAACATTGACTATGAACGTAAAAGTTAGAAGCAGTAAAACACATATATAATTTATATTGATTTACAACAAATTATAAAATATATTAGCAACTCTCAAATTATAATTAGGGTTAATAATTTTCAGAGATTACTTTTCTCCAATTTGAAGATTAAAAATCAACGAATAAAATTTTTTGTAAAGCCGACGATAATCGATGAACGCGAAATATGCGCAAGCAAATAATTAATGGAAATATGGTATGCGCGAGCGAATATCGGATGAGAATAGACTAAAAGTGATGGATATTTATTAAAGTACAAAATCTTTAACACTAAATTTGTCTGTTTGATCAATTTTTGCAGTTCATCTGAGCCAATATGTTTGAATTTGCCAATGAGAATAGTCGCTACTTTATTAAAATTAGGAAAAAACGGTTCTGGATATTTTCATTGCATAGCAAAATTTCCATTGGAGCCATGTATTTGTGTTAAATAGAAACTTAGATTAGTAAAAAAAAGTGTTTTTTTTATTTTCAACTAATTCAGAATCTTTGTATAATCAATCTTTCTAATTATATGATTTTTTTAGGGTCAATGAATCTAGAAGCTGAAAATACCACGTTTTCTCCAAATAGACAGTCTGAACAATATTTGACTATATTTTCCTAAAAATTCAAAAGAATTTATTTTAATAATTTTTGATACGCTTTTATTTGTCATCAAAATTTAGAATATTTTAATATAGTGTTCACATTTGTATTTATACCAGTCCGATTATTATAAATTACAGTGTGGACGTTTCCATTTTTAGCTCTAAGATTATTGATTCTGGGACCATTAATTGAAGGAAATTTTTTAAAATAATGATTTAAACAGAGAAAAAATTAAAATAGACACCTATTTAAATTCTGCGTTATTCCAACAATGATTTATACAGCACATTTTTTGATTGAAAAATTAGTCCTTTCGTAATTTGTGCAAATTGCACAAAGCGATTCATAAAAGCGGATATCCGGTATCATAGGTATAACGAAATCTAGCGAGTCTGACAATGAACCAAGTATCTCCGAATCGCTGATTCTTTAGTTTTGCAGGAAATTTAATGCAGAACTTGTTGATGCAAGAAAAATTAATAAAAACCGACTTCTTAAATGCTAAATTTATCAAGTGTGCAAGGCAGGGAATTCCGATAAGACTCCTGAAATTAGTTCTCATATAATAAATTTTATGTTGTATGGTATTGATTCACAAGTAATACCCAACAGGTTATCACAATTTAAATCAAGCTTTTTAAATAACTTACTCAATTCAACAGCCATTAATATCGTATCGAGTTTGCTTTAGTGAAATAAGTGCTAGTAATCTTGATGGCTTACATAGGATCTGGAATAAAAGTTTAGCATTAACGTAAGGGTTTCGTCCGTTACAAGTAATAGCCGGGAATTGTGAAGTAAATTTCTTTTTCAAATATAACAAAAATATTCTTTTAAAAATATAGTGATCGTTTTAGATTCATCTAAACACGTAATCATACCATGTTAAAAATGGTTTGAATGCACTTATTAATTTCACTTGTTAAACAGGATATTATCTTTGATGAAAACCTTCACAAATTCATTAGAAATGTCGTATTGCTTATTCTCATTTTTCTTTAGGAATTCTGTTATTAATTATTTTTATAAGATAAATTAGAGATAATCGTGATATGTTTTTTAAATTATTCATTTTTTACGTTCAGTAACTGTATGGCAATAATATCTTAAAATCAAGTTCATAGTCAGTTATATAGAATTCAGGATGTCTTACATAATAATCGTTTGGATATAGTCTTTTTCTTCCCGTATTGCTTATCCGAGTCTTAATAAATTAGTGATAAAAGAAAAAATTTACGTGAAAATATAACTCAATAGTTATTCTCTTGGTATTCCTATTAGCTAAATATAAAAAAACTATATAATTAGCTTATAGGACAAACTATGTGATTGTTTGAAAAGATGTCGGAGATATTTTATTTTAATTATGTCCTTACAGTTTATAACTAACTATAATCTTTCTATAGTTAGAAAAATTCAGATATTAAAGATCTTTATTCACATAATTATTTGATTAAAAATATCTGTAACGCACATGCTAACTATAGCTCATTAAATTAGAAAGCAGTGACAATAAAAATATAACTCGAATAAAAATATATAAGAATCAAAACTTTATAGCAAGTAAATAGTTCATTGTATTTATGAGTTTAGTGATATCGAGAAACGTCAAAATATAAACATCATGATACCCAAAATATAATCCGCATTTTCATTCTGTTCGGATTGCAAATTAAGTAAAATACATCAAGCTTTATTCATTAGAACTGAATAGCGACTGAAAACGATTATTTTCGATAAAAATCGATCAATATTCTTTTACTTACGACTAAAATTGATAAATATCGATAATTCTGAACCCTAATTATAATGATTTACTTTAATCTACTATTAACTATAATTATTTGCTTCCATATTTTATTAATTATAATAATCTACTTTCATCTTTCATTAATTATAATGATTTGCTTCCATATTTTATTAATTATAATAATTTACTTTCATATTTTATTAATTATAATGATTTACTTTCATATTTTATTAATTATAATGATCTACTTTCATATTTTATTAATTATAATGATTTACTTTCATATTTTATTAATTATAATAATCTACTTTCATCTTTTATTAATTATAATGATTTACTTTCATCTTTTATTAACTATAATTATCTACTTTCATCTTTTATTAATTAAAATGATTTACTTTCATCTTTTATTAATTATAATGATTTACTTTTCTCTATTATTAATTATAATGATTTACTTTCCTCATTTATTAATTAAAATGATTTACTTTCATATTTTATTAATTATAATGATTTGCTTTCATATTTTGTTAATTATAATGATTTGCTTTCATATTTTATTAATTATAATGATTTTCTTTAATCTACTAGTAGAAAAACATAAAATGAATTCGCTTAATCTATATTAATAAATAATAGAAATAACTCACAGAATCTCATAATTTATTTTTTTCCAAATATCCACCTAAACTGACTTATTTAATGCAAACTTTGCCCAACGATTGTATTTAAGTTAATGCAATATTTTAGTGATTAGAAACTCATTAAAATGACTATTACTTAACTAAATATCCATAAAAAAATTAATAAAGTAGATTAAATTACAAAAAAAATTAAAAAATATTAGAGAATAAATCTTACTTGATACTTAAATAACGATAGATCTATCTCATGATAAAAATAGCAAGAGAATAATATGGTAAATTGGGTTATTTTGAAAATAAATGAGACCTATAATCACACTAGACCGTTTGGGGTTCAGGAAAAGGTTGAAATAGTTATACTAACTCTAATCAAAAATATGAAAATGCAATAATATTACTAGATTAGGGAAAGGAATGTGTAAATTCCATTAATCTAATGTTACATAACTTAAGCTTTCTTTTTCTTGATCTATAATTGCTAGCTGCTGCACTGTTAACTGTCAGGGAATTAATAAAGTCATGTAATGTAACAGATTGATAAGATGCAGTATTAAGTTTTTTTATCAAATTTTAATTTCTGCAAATGAATTATTGAAAACACGATGTTAATCGTTTTTATTGTGGTCCCTATAGAAACGAAATTAAATTTTCACTTTGCTGTTCTAGAAACGTCTAAATCTCATCAAAATTTTAGAAAAATTTTTTTAAAAGTTCATGAAATAATATTTTAATAGTAAGAAAAAAATTCTATCTTTTATTTAAAATAAATGTATCGGGACAAAAAACTACCATTCTAATGTTAAATTACAAACATTTTTTAAAAGTCACTCAAGAAGTATTATTTAATAAGTACACAAAATAAGTAAATAAATAAATAATGCCAACGTCTAATCCAAAAGATCAAAATTTAGTTTAACTCAAAGATTAATGTCATCTAACTTATACATGTCAAATTAATTAGAAGAAAAATCATAATATCATTTTTAAAAAAAAAAACAAAAAAATTAAATTTCTAAGAATACAAAATATTGTATCAGTAAAAATGACGTATTGTATGATTTATATATAAACTAATAATGTCTATAGATTCTTTGAAAAAATTAATTATTTTTAAAAGTCTAATATTGGAATGGAATACTACAGAACAAACTCATATACATAACTTTTATCCAAAGCTGTTTTAACAAAAAGATTATCTCGGGTTCTTTGTTGTAAATTAGTAGTTAAGCTCATAATTTTATTCGTATGGGAAGAAATATCAGTATCGTTTAATACTTATAAGATATCCATTGAAAATAAAGAATTAAAACACTTTTCGGTGCATAACCGGATTATTAAATAATACTATATAAAAATTATAATCTTATATTTCTAGTAAAATCATTTCGGAGATAAAAAAGTTAGTCACGATGTAGCTAAATTACACAAACATTTTAAAACCAATGTTTTAGAATAATTATATATGACTATATATTTTACACATTAAAAAAAGAGAAATATTTTGGTACTAACTTCTTTACAAATATATGATTAATTCTGGAGAAAATCATAAACACTAATCATGTGTACACGATTATCCCCGAATGGATTAAAGATATTAAACATAATGATTTATATGTAATGACTTAGCATATTACGATTGTTTTATGTCAATGTTTTCCTGTTAAATATGTTTAATAGAATTATTTTTAAATAAAAGAATATAAGTAATAAAAGCACACTGAGATAATCAATGATTATTATTTAACGTATTCTAATTAGTTTTGGGAGTATTAATACTATCTGAGGATATAAACAAAAATTTAATTAATTCATGATATATCTGATTTGTTAAGAAATTACAAATTAACTTAATTCATTTTGGTTTAATAGGTAATTTACAATTAAATTAAACCAATGAATGTGAATAAGAGGATTTAAAAAAATGCGAAAAAAAAGTTTGTATTAAAATAGACACATTTATGAATTAATAAATGAAACATTATATATCGCAATTTAATAAGAGTATACTTCAATATATAGATTATTTTTATGGGTATTATAAAAATATCCTGTATTAATTCCAGATGTCCGACTATCCGAGTGCGCATCATTTCATACACGGAGGAAGGTTTATATACTCAAGTGGATTTTTTGTATACTAACCATACAAGACTTTTTTCTATACTTTAAAATCAAACAATTTCAAGTAGTCAAATAATGGACAAATCTAGTGAACATAATATTGATGAACCAAATAGTTGTGATATACAGACATCAACCTCAATTAAAGATCAATTGATGTTAGGTACGTATGTATTTTTAACAACACCAGCATCATATTTAAAAGCATTACCTAACTACTTTCTAAATAAATATAAACGACGAAATTATCCACAAGAGCAATCAGTTATAATAAATCACGATGAAAATGAATTACATATTCGTAGAAAAGGATATGAAAAAAAACTTTTGACGGATTATGATGGACTTACAACGGTGACATCAATTTTTAGGTAAAAAATTACAATTTATTTGAATAATTATGTGTACTTTATAGTGATTGTATTGAAAAATTTTCACATAAACATTTTTTGGGTACAAGAACTATTATAAAAAAAGATACAATAACTACTAATGATAATAAAACGATGATCAAATTAACATTAGGTGACTTTACATGGGAAAGTTATGGTGAAATATGGCTAAAAATAAAATCATATTGTGCATTTTTGTTGTCCCTTAATATAGATAAATCACAACACATAGGAATATGGGCAGATACATCTGCTGAGTGGTTGTGTGTTTGTTTGGCATTAATGTATTTAAAAATCCAAGGTGTGACAGTATATTCTACATTGGTAGATGATGCAATAGTGTATGCACTTAACCTTACCGAAACAACAGGCATATTTGTTGATCAGAAATCATCTCAACGTTTGTTTCCTATTTTATCTAGGTTAACTCATATAAAGAGAATATTTTTGTTTGGAACCTATACAGATGCTGATTTTGAATGTATACCAGAAACAATTGAAAAACCAGTAATATATGATATTAAAAAGAGGGCTGAATATCCACGTAAATTATCAAAAGATATAAAAGATTCACGGAGAATAAGTAAATCTTTAAAAAAGATGCCAATGTATCATTCAATAGATGATAATAATTTAAATGGGACAAGGGGTGTCAACAACCAAAATACTCAAAATCATAATAAAAATAATAATGATGATGACAATGGCAATGAAAAGTCTGAATTAAAAAGATCTGATACTGTTGACACTACTAGTAATGAATTTACTTCCCCAATAATAATGATTCCTCAGGACAATAGTTGTGATAAAGAACATACTATTCCGTGTGATAATACCAACACTACTGCGAATAACAATATTAATGCTGAAAATGGTGATATTGTTGCAGATACGTCTGCTACAACTATTACTACTACAGCCAGCTCCTCTGATGCAACTACTACAGTGACAGCTGATTCTAATACAATAGCTGAAAATGGAATGACTGATTCGAATAATACTGAAGGTATTAAATGTATTGATTCGAAAAATAAAGATGAATATAATCCTGATGATACAGATTTGGATTATAAGAAAAAAAATGGATGTACAGATACCAGTAACAATGTTGAAACAAAAAATAAATCAAGTAATTTAGAGTCTGATTCAGAAACTAATAATATTAGATGCTATCATATCAGTCAATTTATTATTGATGGCAGAAAATATCTAAAAAATAATGAAATAGACTTCCCACAAGTTGACAAAGATGATATTGCTATTGTTATGTTTACTAGTGGTTCTAGTGGTGTACCAAAAGGGGTATATATTCAACATAAAAGTATTGTTGCGTCTATTGCTGCTGGTTCTTGCAATAAAAAATTATGGTACGATATTGTCTATTCTGCATATTTACCATTAGCACATATATTTGAATTTATTACTGAAATGAATGTTGCAGCAAATGGTGGTGCTATTGGATATTGTAGTCCATTAACCCTCACTGATACGTCGCCAATGGTAGCGGATGGTTCTAGAGGAGACCTAGTAGTGTTAAAGCCAACTGTCGGTACATTTGTACCGTTACTTCTCGAACGAATAAAAAAATCTGTTATGGAAAAAGTTCACCAGCGTGGTAATTTTGCTACATCTGTTCTTACCTACAGTATTTCTCACGCCAAAAGAATGCGGAATGTCAGTTGTGATGCACCAGTAGTTGAAAGATTAGCATTCTCAAAAATACGAAAAATTATTGGTGGAAATTTTAGATGGGCTGTTTGTGGTGGTGCACCACTTTCACCTATTACACAAGAATTTGCTAATATTTCGTTTGGATTTCCTATCATTCCTGGATATGGTCTTACAGAAACATGTGCTGCTGGTACTTTTGGCGAATTAGATGATTATAGTATTGATAATACTGGACCACCTTTTCATTCAGTTGAAATTAAATTGATTCCATGGACAGAAGGCGGCTATTCACCGACAGATAAACCTAACCCTAGAGGTGAAATTGTCATTGGAGGTGAATCTGTTGCACTTGGATACTATAAAAACGAAGAAGCAACCAAAGAATCATTCTATACTGACCCTAATACACAACAACGATGGTTTAAAACTGGCGATATCGGTGAATACATACCTATGGAACTATAAAAATTGTTGATCGTAAAAAGATATCGTCAAACTTAAACACGGAGAATATATATCTCTGGTTAGCATTGAAACTGTCGCACAACAGAGCCAATTGTTGAACTCTGCTGTGCATTACCAAATAATAATTCTGATCATATTGTATTGCTTGTAATGCCAAATCAACAAGTCTTGAACTCACATCTTTCAAAATAAACCCAAGTCTTTCTACTACGGATAATCCTTCTCCCTCTATAGATGTTTTAATAAATGATGAGCAAGTTAAAAGTTTTATCCACAAAGATATTATGAAATACTTTACTGAAGGTAAATTATCGAAATTCGAATCTCCAAAGTATGCATTATGGTCCCTGAAACGTGGACACCAGATACGGGTTTACTTACACCATCTTTGAAAGTTAGAAGAACCGAAATGACGAAATTTTACACGAAAATACTTGAATAACTAAAGTTCCAGCTAAAATTCATTTTCTTATATTTTGAATATAATGCTATTAACTTCCATTTCTTTATATTGTTATGGTTGTTTTTCTTTGAAATTTAAAATATGTTTTTTGTGTTCAATTTATTATTTTTTTAAATTAACATTATTACTCAAATAATGTTTAATCAGTGTTTAAGTAGAATTTGATATTTTTTTTCTGTTAAAGGCTGAACATATTGCTACATTAATGTATATATTTCTACACTAAATACATTAATTTATGACTGTCATTTTTTGTGAATAAAATCTTTCTTAATGCTTTTGTGTTTAGTGTATATCGTAGAGCGTTTTATTGCTAGAATTTTTATTAACAAAATAGTCTATTATAGTTAACAAGTATGATTGTGATACATTTTATATAATTCGTCTTATTACTTAAGATTAATTCACGGCTTTAGGTTTACTTTACGGAATTCATTTTGTTTATGGTCAACCCGATTTAGTTCGTGATTATTAGAAAAACTGATATATGGAGACAAATTTTGTAAAGATAACTAATTGGAAATTTAATAAATTTCTCAATCTTTATACTTTTATTTTGTTGGATACAATTTATGGGCAATTTAGGTCTGTTTTTATTTTGAAGAATTCGAATTTATTTACTAATTGCTTCTAGTAAAATTAAAACCGTATTAAATTATATTTTTAGTATAGCAGGATATTTCGGGTGTTACATCAATTAAGATTTGCACTGAACGACTCATAATACTTCTTTTCTACTTATTAGACATAAATATAGGTCGCATTCAGGTGGGAAAATGATATAATTATGTATATAATATTGTCCTATCACAAAAGTTCTGTTTTTACAAGTATGTTTAAGAAATGTCATTTTAATAAATCCATACACGTCTTATAAGAATGAAAATATTTCATGTACCTCAAATAGATGATAAATACCTCTTATATTAGTTTGTATATGCATTTTAATTTAGTCAGTTATTCCGTTTTTGTGAAATTCGACTAGTGATTCTGGCAGAGTATCTGCGATTCTTACGTACGACGACTTTTTATTAGTTGTGGAAAATCGTTAACATTGCGCGTGCGCTATATTGAATTCTGTAGGAAATAATAAACTTTTTTCCTACTCAAATTATATATATATATTTTTTTTTAAATATAATATTTCATAATATGTGTCACAGTATGTCATAATACTCATAGCTTTTATTTTTTCCGATTGTTTTTTTTAATAATATTGGCAGGATTTTATTTCTATATCCTGTTTAATGGCTTTTCGTATCTTTTAACTTTCCAGTAAAGTATTTTAGCCTTGAATGGGGTTGATCAAATTTCGCAAAGAAATGTCAGTTGAAACTTTCACTATTGTCATGAAGTGCCATCCGTTAATCTTTTGTAGTTTCAAGAAATGAAAAGAAATTTTGAATTATAGATATAATTTTCCTAGAAATAATAAAAAAAGAACATTTCATGATTGCAATTATTGGAGTTTTTGTAATACTTATTTAACTTGTCAAGTTCCATAGAAAAAAAATTTGGAGGAACAAATAAAAGGGGCATGCCCATTTTTATAAGGAATCGTCACTCCACAATGTTATACATATATCTTTCACTGCACTCACTTTTAGTACTTTTCTCAGGATTGCTTTTCCAAAACAGAACGTAAAAAATTTAATATTTATATTTTCGCACGATTTTTTAAGAGAGTTATATGCAGACTTTTCAAAAGCTATAACTGATGTTTCTGGGAATTTGATATTGTTTTTTTTTGGATAAATATGTTATATTATTTTAATCCACTTCAGTATTTCTATGCAGCCAAAAATCACCTTTTTGAAAATTATACCACTAATAACACAAAGTTTTTTAAAAACTATTCTTTGGAAAAAACTTTAAAGCGATCTTCTTTCAGACAGAAAAATTTTACCATTATATTATTTCTTTTTATGCCATTATATAGAAAGTTTTGTTCATTTCTTATATAACTGCCCATTCTTTTTGTAGTCTTTTGAATGAGTCTATAAAAGCTTTTCTAAATTATATGCAGCTCTTCAATAAATTTATCATTGGTGCGTTGTATATAAAAAATACTGAAGAATTAGCAGTTTTTTCTGAAAGCGATCTATAAATTTACCATTCAACATAAGTTTTTTTACATCATTTTCATCAATAGAAGGATTATATTCGTCATTGGTGGTACTTTTTATTACACTAGGTAATAATGAAGAAGTAATGAAGTTTGTGGTTAACGGTGACACATTTATTTCTTGCTTTCTAATAGTTGGGTGTTATTGTTAGAAGTAACATAAAAAATATTGCTTATACATTATCTTGCTCCCATTTCAAGTAGTCATTAACAACACGAAGTCGGCCATTTATCTGAACCAGATTGGCGGTCTTTATTTGATTAAATCTTATATTTTAACACAACAAAATATTTAGCATCAATAGTGTGAGCGACAATGTGTTTAATTAAAATAAAATTAATAAAAAATATAAAAATTAAATTAAACGTTCCATGTCTTA
>NW_027255333.1:0-20024 GCF_042242105.1 Pempheris klunzingeri | reverse complement strand
AGTATCAGAGAAAAATAATTTTAATAAAAAAAAACTTGTGGTTTATATTTTTAATGTGAGAAATTAAACTATATTTGCAATTTAAAAATACACTTTAAAAAAACAGCAATTATACATTATGCGAGTCCTAGATAATAAACTAATAAAGTATCATATTTATTCATGAATAAGTTTAAATACATTAACACAAACCAGAACGCTGTAAACTTATTCATGACGTCATTTGTTATTAAATTTAACTAGTTCGTAATCTATATATGCTCTACATATTTGTATCGATAATCTTCGCAATCAAGTTGGGTTCTAGCGCACCGCTTGTGATATTTCTTGCATATTTAATGATGCATACTTGAGTGCAAATTTAGTTATGAAAATTGTTAAGCAAATTTGTAATAGGAATGGTTGTTAAGCATAATATAAATCAATACTAGTTCTTGCTGTAAAAATTTTTGCAATTACAACAAAATATATTTCTGAAATTTGGTTAAAGAATACTTTTCAAGGACTAATACGTCTTTATACCTTTTTTTCAAATCTTTTTATGACTGGATGTGATACCTTCAAGATTTTACTGAGCTGGACGAAAATGTGTAACCAATGAAATTTTAATGATCAAGAATATTTTTAACCAATCATTACACATTTAAATATACAGATTTGGTATCAGACAGGTAAAAGTTTTCTGGTAAAACAACATGAGATTATTGAGCTAATTAAAAATATAGGTGATTTGGATTAAGTAGACCACAATATTGTACATAAAATGATTCGTATAAGCAGTGAAAGGTGGTAATATGTGTTGCTTCTATCTTGTTTTTCGTCGAAATCTGGATATTGTGACGATCAAATTCGAAGATCGCGTGATAATCAAATCAGGGCATAACGTGGTATTTAATATAGCACCACGAATAGAACTTGGTGATAAAAAGAAAGTTAGCCATAAAATTGGCTAATTATTAAGGGAAATCTCTAGTTGAAGTTTATAGAATTATTAATCTTACGCGCTCTACTCTTAATGATATAATTAATAAATACATTGAAAAGGGTGTATTAATAAAAGATAGAAAGGATGATCAAAGACTGGTTAACTAGCAAAATTAAGGACAAAATTTTGTCATCTATTCATGATAACTGTACAATTACCATCCATTCAGTAGTACAAAATATATCATTAGACTTGTTCTAAACTACAGTTTAGAGGTTGCTCAAATTAATGAATATTTAATTTAAAATGATCTTTCCAAGTCATATGAGCAGAAATTACGCTTAAACGACTACAACACGCTACATAATACGCAAATTTTGCAGTTGATTTGAGCATTGGAAAGTAATTATTTATCGACAAAAGTCCGTTCTCAAGGTCCATACTATGCTCTCATAGACCTTTCGTTGTTGGTACTGCTCTAAATTCAGTTCTAGTAAATGGAAGAAGAAATAACGTTATTGTAATTTTGACAATAAATCGACTCAATGTTATTTAGTATTAAGCAGTGTCTTTATACAGTTTTTAAGGGTATGGTAACGTGATGTGTGATACATTTCAACAATTCTTGTGGAAAATTGAAGGAATACAGGTATCTGATTATATCATATTGGTAATGGATAATGTACGTATTTAGCATTCAAATCTTGATGTTCATGATAACTAGCCGCATGAAATACGGAGGCTTACATGATATTCTCCTTTTTTAGTCCATGTTATGAAGTATTTGTAAAAATAAAGAGTAGAATTATAAATGATAGTCCTATCAGTATTTCAACTGAACTGTTATAACGAATAAAAACGGCCTTTGAGTCTATAAAGTATGCTAATATAAAAGAATATTTTCACCAAAATGAGACATTTCTTGGAAAATAACATATTCTCTCTCTTTCTGATATACAGAGCAATTAGATTCTATTTTTATTATATAATTTGAATCCTTGTAGTAATCAAATGTGCCAACCAAATACACCTATTTTAACTAAATTTAATCATATGTATATATAAGGAATAAAAAGTTTTCAGTGGTTATATTTATTGGAATATGTAGTTTATTTAAAATTAATTTTTTTTTTTAGTTACGAGGTTAAACCCCTGGCGCAGCTTATTGGGCTGTGAAGTTCAAGTTGGTCAGACTTGCTCCATTAAACGCTGTAGGCACCGCAGCGGAGTTATTTTCATCATATCCCAACCATATGACATCACACACCAGCTCCGACTTATTATTCTGCGGTAGTGTGGGAATTTAACCCACTAAACATCCTCGTTTTGGGGCGACCACCACCCCTACCCTATCCATTTCTCGGACGTTGCCTCTATGGGAATCACCTCAACAGAGGCAGGAATTTACTATCGTACCCTAGTGCATCAGCACTCGATTTCGCCTTCCCATCAGGCTTCCTCCCACTACCAGCATGTACTATGATTTTTTTCATAGAAACATGTAATTACCATAGTGTTCCTACTAACTTCGGATTAAGGGATACGATAAACCGGAAACAGTGGGCAGCAACGGGAATCGAACTCATGACCTCGGGGTCATGAGTTCGAAGCGTATACCACTAAGCCATCTGTCCGCTTCTTATTTAAAATTAATTCAGCTGTGAATTCACGACAATTCGGATTTGGATAAAAACCTTGGTATTACGGTTTCCATATACATGATAAATCTGTCATCTAAAGAATATTTTGATTTATTTGAACTTAAAATAATGATAAACTAATAGATAATAATCAGAAATTTCCTATTTAAAAGATAATAATAATTTCACACACAATATTATACCGCTGAGCCGATCAAGTTCACAATGAGATTTTGAAACCACCTACGGTAAATTAAACTTCACTATGTGTATCAAATAAAGTGTGTTGAGTCATTTCATCATTAAATTAGAATCATATTTGTACAAAATTACTTAAATTAATGCAACTATTATTGTAGTTATGTATACTTGCGCATGCTCGTTACATTGTTTAATGCCGAAAATAGTCCATGTTTTATGTCAGAAATTTAAACATAGAGCTGACAGATTAGTTAGCAGTAATGACCAGTGCCCATAATCCGTTCGATTGTGATTTCATAATCCTTACCCTCCCATTTTTATGGCCTTTTGTGTCCACCTATCCGAAGTAAACAGAAACACTACAGTAATTGCATGTTTCAATAAAAAACTATAGATCACGCTGATTGTGCTAGATAGAGAGAGCCAGCTGAGAAGGTGGAATCGAGTTTTAATGTGCTGATACTAATCTAGAAATGTTAAGATGTATACCATGAAGTCGGCGCCAAAGAAATGGGTAGAGCATGGGTGATGGTCCCCTAGAAGAATACTATGTTTATAACGCTCAATGATTAAACATTTAAATTTGGACGACGTCTTAAAATAGACAAAGTTTTTTTACTGATCCACTTTCAGTGTAGTATGTTTTCGTTTTATTTTTTAAAAAACTTCTCTTAGATTCAGGAATTATAAATAGCTTGAATTTAATATAAATGCTTGTTTGATTCTGAGATCGTTAGATGTAATTAATAAAATATAATTATGATGATTTATGTTACAAAATATTTTATTTATGTACCAGAAATATAACAGAAACTTTAGAAAAGTACCGCGATGAAAGTAGGCCAGTTTATATGATTGTGCTCTTTTGGCACATAAAAACTATATTTTTTCGAATTATAAAAATGTCGATTTTTTTAACATAAAAACGATATTTTTTGAAATGTAAAAACGATCTTTTTTAATTATAAAAATGATATATTTTTAAAACGTGAAAATTCTTCGGACATCACTTTAAAAAAAATAATTTTGATTTCCATCATAAATCAGATTTTTTATCTATTGTTTATTAACGCGTTTTAACTTATAAAGTTCGAATGATACTAAATAAGAATTCCTAAATAATTCTATATATTTTATGAAATTTTTCATTTTTCTAGATTAAACAAAACTATAATAAATAAAAATTTGAAGAGAAAACGTTAGGGTTTTCATTTTTTTATAACTTTAAACAACAAAACTAAATTTGTGTGTTAATAAATGATAAAATTGTGATTCTTTACATCTGGAAAAATTTTATAAACTAAAAAATACTGTACGGAATATTATCTAGACTTTTTTTAGCTATCAAAAATCTAGTAAGACTTGTTATTTAAATTTTATAGTATAATATATTAATGATGTATTAAATAACGATGATACATTTACATAAATAAATGATCTAAATAGGTAAAAATATGCATTACTTAAATGAATAAATAGTAATATATTATCTAAAATATATTACCATTAACTTAAAATGTACAAATAAACGAAGACTACCGATCGTTTAAAGAAAGAAATTTTTTTTTTCACGACAAAAACATGCTTTTTTCCAAAATGTTTGATTTAGAACTTATAATAAAAAATTCGAATACTTTATTTGATATTTAGATGCATTAGTTCAACTACTAATACATAAATATTTGTAAAAATAAAAATAATATAAAATAAAACTTAATGCGATAATTTGATTGTAAAATGAAAGTAATTTAATGTTCAATAGTCTTATTTCGAATCAAAGAAAATGTAAAACGCGGTCAATCCAAACGTGTTGCTCAGGGAATGCTCGCGCAAGATCAACCGCCGACAAATATAAACATGGATGACGATAAATATGATGAATTTGGAAATTATATTGGAAAAGAATTATTGTCGGATGAAGATAGTGATGAAGCATATGGTATAAATGATGTTGAAATGGGGTCAGGTGATAGTATTCCAAGTGGTGACGATGATCAATCTGTATAACCTATTTTGACAATTTTTAATAGAATTTAGCATATTTTTATAATTATAGGATGATAATGAATTTAAAGTTGTAAAAATAAATAAAAGAACCAGTGATATTGTTTTACACGAGGATAAAAAATATTATCCATCAGCCGAGGAGATTTATGGCTCTGATGTTGAAGTTAAATCAATATTATTCAGAATTTAGTCAAATATAGCTATTTTTTAGACATTAGTAGAAGAAGAGGACGCTCAGCCATTAACAGGTAAATGAGTTAAGTTGTTATTTTAATAACTAAATAATCGAAAGTTTTAATGATTAAATTATATATTTATGGAAATATGTAATAGAGTAACAAAAATGTGGTGAAATTTTACATAAATAAGAATGCTAAATATTATTAAATTTTAAAATAAAAGATTGTACTTGATTATTTTACATATTCGCCATATGTTTTAAATACAAAATTTAAAACATCAATATTAATAAGTTATTTTCAGTGTATTGTTAACATGTTTTAGAGCCCATCATTAAGCCAGTTGATAATAAAACATTTGCTTATGAACATGGAAATGATGGGGATGATTATGAACCCCATACCGTTTATGATACACAGTAAATTAAATATTATTGTTTTTAGAGATTCTTAAATATTTAATATTTATTAAGATTTTTGCGGGATCTAACTACTATACCCGATTCGACTCGAAATGTTGCATTAGTAGGAAATCTACACTCTGGAAAAACAACACTATTAGATTGTCTTATTGGTAGAACTCACCCCGAACTATTGAAGTTTGGAGTGGATTCAACACTGAGATATACTGATACTTTATTTATTGAAAAAGAGGTAATTATATATTAATCCCAGTCAAAAGCAAATCGATTTTAACTATAAATAAATTTATACGAAAACAAGAAGTTTCTATAAAAATACTATGAAATAATAATAAGTGCTGTTTATTTAATAAAGATGAACTTTTGAATCATATTTTTTAATGGATTTATTAATAGTGCAGATAATATTTTTTGCGTTGTTTTTTGATGTAATGAAATCTTAGAAAACAAGTGGAATCTAAGCTTTAGTATTTCCCTAAAACATATTTGGACTTACAAGGATGTTTTTTTATTAATAACTTGCGGTATATTAAAAATCACATAGGTGTCATGTTTTTCTGACAGTTAAAAATACATTAAACGAGCTATAATTTTAAAATCTTATATTCACTTTAGTGTATAACTCAATTAATCGGCGAATAAAATTGTGCTATTTCATTAGTTTTGTACTCTTATAAGTTATATTTACACGTAGATGTACTATTATTTTTGATTAAATGCTGCTATGTTCTCTACGAAGTAGTTATCTCCTAAATAAATATAATTCAGGCGTTTTTTTCTTATTTAATTTAGACATTATTTTTAAATAAGTATAATTTAGGCATTATCTTATTAATGCATTTAATTTATTCGTTATTTTACAATGTTTTTCGTTCAATATCGTTGTTGTTGCATCAAATATCGTCATTTCCCGTTTAATATCTTAATAGTAAAAAAAGGGTATAAATTTATAGAAAAAGAATTAAAGCAGAAAATAAAATAAACAAAAAAATCATAATATATAATTTCTTTGCTCAGTGGTCAATTCAAATACACAAACATATTTCTGTAGTAGCCATCACAGTCTTCTGGTGTTATTTATTTTAACTTTTAATCAATACATTACTTTAATTCATTCTCTATTTGACACATCTGTCTGTTAAAACTTTTTACACTTACTAAAACAGTTTTCAATTTGACTAAAAAATCAGCAATATGGAGGCAAGTGGTGTGAAATGAATCCAGTAAAATCCAAGTCCTTTAAATGATGAAATCCACAATTATCCATCACTAGAATTTGATTTGTAATTTTATTTATATGAAAAACTTGTTTTAGTTCATATAACATTGTGGGAATTCAGCTGTATTGACTGCGTTATACAATATCTTGAAGTAGAGCATTTGGCTTTTATTTATTGCAGCAACAACAGATATGTTTGTGCTTCTACCACAAGGAACTGAACAATTGACCCTTTTTTTCTACCAAAGATCTTCTTTTTCTTCTTTTTGGTCTTTTTACAACCTTAAATCCAACTTTATAACAATAATAAATGATTCAATTGGGTATTACCTATACTTTATTGCATAAGTATAGCGAAGACCAATTGTTCGAGGAGCGTTTCTTTCATTAGAAACAAGCATATACCATTTTAATACTGTAATGAATGTCCATTAGACACCTATCAGCACACGAACTTTAAAAATACAGTTTAAATTTACTTTGAACAAGCTGATTTGATGACAGAAAACAATTGTTATATACCGATAAAAGTTGTGATTTTTTCTGGCGATCAGAGAGTTCAAAAAAGTGTTGCATCCTTTAACAGCACACATTTTATCACCTTTTTATAATTAACGTTTAACAATACTAGAAACAGTGGTTCTAGGTATGCATGGTAGTTCGCCTATAATTTTGCGGCCTAAACAAGCTTCATTTGCAAGTGTGCATGTACGCCTTTTATTAGAAGGGGCAACAGTCTGTTTCTTGTAATGCTATTTCCTTATTTTGTTTCACTTGTTACCTGTATTATGTCTTCTATCTATAATTGTTTTCTTTCTGCCCAAACTCGGCTTTCTGTTGGCAAAATGGACATAAGGCACACAGAATTAACTTTTGTAAACTTATCACGGTAATAAAAGAAACAAACACTGTACTAAAACGGACAATGCCAATATTGAATGCAAAAACGACGATTTTGAACGACAAATGCTGTATTAATAAATATAATTTAGGCGTTATTTAATATTTATTAAATTTAAGTTAGTCGCTATTTAATATTTATTAAATTTAAGTTAGTCGCTATTTAATATTTAATAAATTTAATTTAGACATTACTTAATAAATTTAACTTAGACGCTATTTTATTAATATATATCATTCAAAAGTTTAATACAGTATCTTGAATATTTTAAAATTTCAAGTTTATGCTCATAAAAAATATTGTATAACATATATTTTTGATACATAACTGACAAACTCAAGTTTCTACATTCATATAGAATTTATTGCAGGTTATCATGGTTTGGTATCCAAGTGTGAGATGGTACGGCTAAAAGTTGTTATTTATTAATTTAGTCAAAACATAATACACTGATCTAATTTAAATAAAGCGGCATCAATCGCATTAATTTTATATCTTATAACCGCTATTTTAACAATTTGGTTATCAAAATCTATCAATAGATACCTACATACAATGCTTTAGATTTATATTAAATTACATTTAATATAAAACTTGTTTTTGTAAATGATTTGACTGGAGACTAAAAAATAAGTAATCGTGCACTTTAATATTATTTTCCTCGTTTTTTAGTAATGCAAGTGTGCTTATAATTAAGTATTATCTCAAAATTTTATTTTAAGTTATATGCGAAATAAAACACTTATGACACAGTCCACCTTGGATGTATTACAAATTTAGATTATTTCGTTAAATTAGTTATCTTCTCATTAGGGTTATACATGCTTTTTATGAAAAATATCTTTAATGTTTTTTCTGATAATATAGATATGTATATAGAGATGATGAATCTCGGCATTCGTATTATTAATAAACAGTTATAATTTTTAAATTTAAATATTTTGACAAAAAGATAGTCTTTAGTTTTATTATTAATAGCTGAAACATATGATGTGTTTAAATCTAATAATATAACCGTAGTTTTACTATTAGAATTCAGTATACCATTGTTGTAATAACACACAAAAATTAATGTTTTTGCATCAAATTTTATTTTTTTATACCAACCCACCCCCTAGTTTGAATCTTTTATTATACAAAATTCCCTTTATATTGTTAGCCTATCTATATATTACAATAAATTCTGACTATTCTAAGTAAACTTATAAGTTTATGCATTTAGATTATAATAAAAATATAAATGTATGTGTTGGTGTATTAAACGAACTTTTTTATGTCTATGAAATTAGAATTTTAATTTATAATATAAAAATCTGATTAAATAAAAATTCTCTTTAAATGCATTATATTTTATGCTTCATACCACCATATATTGAAGTAATTTTATGTTTAATGTGTGTGAGTGACTACTATTTATTAATACAAAAAAGAACATTTGTGTATTGGCGTTTCAGTCTCTATTTTAAAACGAAAGAATTATAAGTTATATTTATGAGTTTTGTAGTAGCGATCATAGTAGTATTAAAGGTGAGTGAGTACAAGTCTGTTTTACGACTGAATTATTTAAATGGTAAAATTTATGAAATTGAATATATTATCAGAAAACTTTAATTACACAAATTAGATTTTTGTTAATTTAAAAATACATAGAGTTTGGAGTTGAGCAATGGTATACTAACTTGAAATTGTCTTCCCCATTTTACATTTTCGATGTAATGATCAAAAAATTTTGCTGATCATTATTACATACCCTCTATGCTTTTAGCTTTCTTACGTTATAACGAATATTTTCTCGTATCCTGTGTGTAATGCTTTACTCATTAAAAAAGTTCTATTTGCTAAAAGTCTAAATGTTATGGTGCTCCATATCAAATTCTTTCTTAAAATGAATAAAACATAAAAAGTTTGCAACAAGTATTATTTTCAATATATATTCAATTGAATTACATTTATTAAATTAAATTATCTTATTTATGTTAATTATATACATATGTATACGGATGAATGATATGCAGATTGATCCACATCATGCCTCATTAATCATGCTATTAATTTTACAAATCAGGTGTAATTTCTTTTGTAGTGAAATTTTGATTTTTTTTGTATATGAATTAATACGTCTGTACAAACTTATAGATAAAAGTTATTACATCTGGAGAATAACATTTATTATGTTGTATTTATGGGAAATATTTTATTTCTTTTAATTATATTTTTTTAGTTACGAGTTCAACCATCCTGGTGCCGCTTATTGGGCTGTGAAGTTCAAGTTGGTCAGACTTGCTTCATTAAACGCTGTAGGCACAACAGCGGAGTTTTCCATCATACCTTACCCACGCGATAATACACACAAGCCCCGATTTATAATTCTTCATTATTCTGCGGTAGTTTAACCCACAAAAAATATACATCCTCTTTTTTAAAAATATACCTATCAAATTATTAAATAATATATTGGACGTTGGCTCTATTAAAAATAACATAGATAGATGCACGAATTTACTCTCAGTGCATCAGCACTCGATTTCACCATCATACTACCAGCATGTAATATAATTTTTATAGAAAATTGCAATTACCATAGTGTTCCTACTATCGTCTGATTGAGGGATACGACAAATATTGGGCGGCACCAGGACTAGAACTCGTTAGTTGAGAGGTCAGCGAGCTAAGACATCTGTCCGCTCCTTCAATTTTATATCACTGACCTACAATAGTAATTAAACAGAATAATAGGTATGTGTTGTACTTATCTTCATATCGTAATTAGAGTTAATTAATAACTGGATATTGACTTATGGTGTTTAAAAATTTTTTAGAATGTTTTGTAAATATTAGAATAGTTAATTTGAATTCCGATGCACTATTCCATTTTAGATCATATTATTGTATTTAACTGATTATGTTCAGAAACATTCATTCATATCTAAGTTTAATTTTAAGTAAAATTGAGTTATAGATTAACTTCATTTAATATAGATATTATTTCAAATTTTATTTCTATCGATTTAATTTCGAGCTAATTGTATGATAAATTTAATTTTTAAATTTATTGATTTTTAGCATAACTTTGTAATTTATTTTAATAATAATTTTGGATCATTACACTTAAAGTTAAATATATATTATCATTAATGAGATAAATACTTATTTTCTATATCTAGTTGATTAGTTTGATGTAATTTTAAAAATTTCTATTTTTTTCTTAATATTTTTCCTAAAAATACTAAGCTTGAACTAAAATATATGCGATTTAGGAAGAAAATCTTAATATAAATATATTCGATTAGAATATGTCGTAAAATTTATTACTATTCTTACACTAAATAGTTGTTCTTTAAAATTATACTTAAAATTTTTCCAGTTTTCTAACAGTGTTTTCTCAATTTATCTAATAAGATATTTATGGACTATTAAAGAGTTTTTATTACACAAAGATTTCTTCCATGACATTACTTGTATTTCTTTGGTCTTATATAATGGTTAATGTTACCTGCAAAATATCTGGCAACTGTAAAATTTCGGTAGTGTTTTAGTATGTTAGATCACATAGTATAGTTTACTCTTTGGAGTTCTTTAAAAAGATATAACACCCATAAGTATTGTGTATTATTAATTTATTATTATTAAAGTTTTTTTAATAACTTGGAGTTGTAACGTTCATTTTTTTTCTATATCACGCAGATTTCATTTGTTAACTAAATTTTAATCCAGATGAGTCTTCCAATTTATTTTGATTACCAAAAATGTATCGTTTAGTCGTCAGATCCTTGTGCAATTATTTTTAATAATATTGTTTTTCTTTTTGTAAAATCCTAAGCAATACTAGTGTATAATCATAATTTATTATAAGTTATGATTTATAATGAATCGTATTAGTTAATCACAGAATTTATTATGAATAGAGTATCATTTAAACACAATTTGGTATTATGATTTATAATGAATGGAGTATTATTTTAACTATTTTTATTATGACTTATAATGACTGGTTTTCATATACCTCTTTCTAATATTTGTTTATAAATGTGCTACTCATATTTACATTTGACTTAAATTGTTTTACGTAAAACATAATTTAGTTGAATTGTCTTTCTTTTTATGAATGCATCAAAATATCCTGTCGTTTTTAGAAATATTGGTATAGAAAAAAGTTCAATCGATAGTATAGCAAGTTAATATTAAAAGTATATTTTTGAACTAGAGATATATGCCTAAGCTCATTTAAGTCCCAGAAAGTGTATTTTTTAATGAATATGTTCTAAAATATATTTAAAATGCAGGAGTACTCATTTTATCAAATATAAGAAATGTGCAAAAGCTTTTTTCACACGCTTCACACAACAGACATATAAGTTTAATGTTTTTTTATTTTAAATTGAATAGAAACTAATTTGATTTGCAGTGAAAATGATAAAGTAAATTAAGATAATTATTGGTGTAAATATTCATAAGAAATTACTGTCACTTTAAAAATCAACTTTATTGTTATATTTAAGAATATATGGTGTATTTTGTCACAATATGACCAAAAAAATACTCTAGCTAATCTCATCTGATTAATTATATGGCTCAAAGTATTACATAAGACTATATTGTTAAAAATTTTTGGTTTAAGTCTGATAATTTAGCTTTCTGTGAGTTACTTGGAACTATTATTAACAAATGCTATAACTTTTTTTATAGCATTCAAAAATAATGAATGGTATAAATATATGAATGTTTGTCAAACAGAGTAGGTTTTATATAATAAAAATATTTCAACGCATAATTTGAATGCATTCATGTTTGTTATATGTAATTTTATAACTTCTTGGAATAAACCTCACGTCATAATAAGAATTACATTCATACTATGTGTATATAATAGACCACAAATAATATAATCTTTTACACTCAATAACGTCACATATACAATGCATGTGTAAAGTTCAGTTATCAATAATAGAGTTTAAATAGTAAATATATGTTATTGAACAAAGAAAATAGACGTTTATGGAAGTGTTGAAATTTTATAATTTTTTATATGGTGGATTATTTAAATAGTGATAAATCAATGATAATAACCTGAAATCCAACATTTTCAAGTAAATAATTCAACTTTTAAATCATAATAAACGTGATCCATCAAAACAAAGTAGGAAAGTTTAGGATCAAATAATAGGGTTGTTTATTATGCATTATAATAACGTGGCGACTAGTACATTATATCTAGATTAGTTTCGTTACCCAATAAAACTGTGTCATATATTGTTTGAGAATACCTAAAACCGGAAGGAATACAATAGCTACCAAATATTGTGATACAATATAAAAATTAAGTAGACTCATAAGAACATCATCAGAAGTTGGGTAGGCGGTGATCCGACAATAATGTTGAATAAAATTTTCTATAAAGCTATATAGAATTACGAATTGATACCTGTATCATTGCTATTGATAATTGACAGATGCATAAGGGCGTTACAATAAATGCTAGAAACTTTAGTTACTGTAGCAGAAAGGAGAAATAGCCATACAATTATAGCTGCTCATATATCTAACGAGATAAAATTCAATCGTAATTACTTTAAGTATGAGAAAGTGGCTTCATTTTTATGGACGATGTTTTTGCCGAGCGTTACCTTAAGAACGCATAATGGTGGTATTTCTGCATATATTACTATAGGTGCAAAGAATGGACGTAAAATTTATATTATAGCATCAATGAATAAATATGGAATATTTATAAATTTCTTTAAAAATAAAGGCCCAGTGAAACGGAAAATTAAAAGGAATGCTTGATTTAATTCAACAGTAAATTTGTAGAATTAAGAAATAAAAATTAAGTTTTCATTACGGATAATGCAAGAATTCATCACTTAAATGTGTTTCAAGATATCCTTAGTCATGAAAATGATAATTTGACGTATTTACCTTCTTGTTTTCAATTTCTAAATCCCATCGAAAGTATTTTTATGAAGTAGTTAAAGTATTCACTAGAAAAAAAGCAGAAAATGAAACCATGTTAAAAATTTTAATTGAAAACGAATTCACAACAAAAACCGGGAATGATTGTGAATCATTTGATCTGAACTTGATCATATATATTCCAAAATAATGAATTAATAAGTAATTATTTAACCAAAGAATATTTATTTTCTGAATTGGAGAAATCAATACAAAAATTTATTCCTATTCCGTCATAATCTAATATCAGCTTATTTTTAATATTTTTTTAATTTTCTTTAATTATTAGTCTAAAAATTACTTTGTCTAGCTTATAAAATACAAGTTATATATATATATATGTATATATAGGTAGATTAGTTGTATATAGAACTAAAAATTCTTATTTACATATTCCGAACTATGTGACTTTAATGGTCGAGCGAATGACGTTATTAAAATTAAAACCCTATAATATACTTTATTTTCACGAAATATTTCTTGCTACATACATTTTTCGATTTGAGATAGTTCATCTTTCCATAAAAATAGAGTGTGATTAAAATCTTAGTTACAACGACAAAAAGTATATTTTAGTACTTGTATGTTCATTATAAAAATTTAAGAAAAATTTAATATAACATATCTGGTGTATTAGAAATATATCAGATTCATGATAAATTTGGAAACCTGCTAGGTACTATGAAATTAAAGGATCATAATCATTGTTGTATGGATGTTGTCTAGAATTAGGTCTTTGACTTTTATATTAATAAAATACTATGATATATGTACCCAATTATCTGTATCTGACATAAATTGTCTCTATATCGATTCGTCATATTTTTTTGTTTGAGTTTACATAGAATTTTTAATGTTTTTTCTAAATGGATGTTAGCTTCTGTAACATTTTCAATAAGTTTTCTTGGAAAAAAACATAAATGAAAAATATATATTATCATACTGAGATTTTTGAATCATGTATTATACTTGAAGAACAACATAAGTATGATAACAAGGAAATCTTTTATTAAACTAATCGTATAAAATATTATCTATTATACTACATTTATGAAATAGGATTTTTTATGGATAAGAGCTGTGTAAAACTCGGTTAAATCCTAAAATATTGAATTTATTTTCATTTCTAAGAGTTTTATGAATAACTTTTTCAATGAGCTGAGTATGTTATAGAAATTATTTATAGTGTTTAAAAAGCTTGATTTTGTGTAAACTTATTTTTATACATAGTTTAAGCAATATCCTATTATAACTTGATGATTATTCGAATCACTTTACTTATGATTATGATAGGATATTCTGTTTAATTTTCACACTATGTTTGGTTAATTTGTATTATAAAAATGCATCTTTAAATTAAAAATTTTTTTGATATATAAAAAATCGTGAGTGATTTTGATATTCTATGATTTGGGGTTTTTTTATTTTATAGATGGAGTATTAAACTTTTTTTATATAGTTGGCCATCAGTACAAAGTCTTCACCAATTAGTTTGGTTTTACCAGACACAAATGGAAAACACAAACTGATGAATATATTTGACCTACCAGGTCATATAAATTTTATTGATGAAGTTAGTGCAGCATTACGTTTATGTGATGGCGCAATTATTGTACTAGATGTAACAGAGGGGGTATAAATTTATTTACTGAATTTCTAGAAAAAGAATGACACTATTAATAAATGAGATATATTTTAGGTGACTTTAACAGTTGAAAAACAAATGAAAGCAATTATGGAAGAACATTTAATTCCCATATTTTTTATTAATAAGGTAAATTTGCAAAACATATATTGCTTTATATAGTAATAATTTTTATTTATAGATAGATCGTTTAATTTTGGAATTGAAGTTACCACCTGTTGACGCATATTACAAAATTAAACACGTTCTAGATGAAATTAATCAAAAATTAAGGTACTACATAGAGTTTTTGTGGTTTTTATGACCATAAATCTAGAATTTATACCGAAAAATATATAATATCACCAATTTATGGCAATGTGCTTTTTGGGAGTTCATTTTATCACTTTATATTTACTTTGGAAACATTTGCTAAAATTTACGCAGACACTTATGGTATTGGAGCTAAAATTTAATGATAAATACTAATAAAAACCTTATAGATTCAAATATGGACTACAAAGCATTTGCAAGAAGGCTTTGGGGAGATGTGTATTTCAACCCTGAAAAGTATAATTTTTTGTTTTTTGGTAGACAGAATAGAGCCGAGTTAAGCCAAGGTGTATAGTTAAGTAGTAAATCTCCTCGTGTTTAAGAAAATTTCTCTGTCGTGAAATTCTAGGAATACTAAATCTTTTTAAAATCCATTTCTTTATAAATTGTCCACAAAATGACACACTTAAGTTATTTTATGTGTGAAAACAATATCTAAATTTTTGTAATTATTTATTGTATTATTACAAAAGACACGTTCTAAAAATGCAAAATTGAGTATTGCTTAAAAATTTTTTTTACGCACTAGATAAAACCTCTGGTGCAGTTTGATGGGTTGGTTGGTTCTCCTAGATTAATTGATTTAGGAAACGTAACTTAGTTAATTTTTTTAATTCACACACAATCAGATTCTGATTTATTATTATTCTGCTGTATTTTGTGAGAGTTAAACACACTAAATATCATTGTTTTGAGGCGATCACACCCTACCCTATCCATTTATCGGACGATGACTCTATGAAAATCACCTCAAGAGAAGCAGGGATTTACTATCCTAGCCTAATGCATCGGCACTTTATTTCACTTCCCCACTACTAGGATGACCTATAATTTTTTATGGAACCATGCAACTATCATAGTGTTTACAATAACTTCGGATTAAGGGATACAAATGGCCGAAAACAGTGTAAGCACCGATCTCGGACTTATGTCAAAGCAATTGGCGCACACTAGCCTATAAAACTAAGTCATCTGTTCCCTAATTTTCCTTAAAAAATGAATTTTGCCATCTTCCTGTCGTAGGGACTATTTTAATGATATGTAGTAGTAGAAATACAATTTTCGCGAATAATTTCTGTATTTTTTTTTGTTTTATCTTGAAACTGCATTATAATAATTATGATTAAGTAAAAAATAAAATACTATGTTGAATTCTCTATATTTTTTTTAGCGTCAATAGATGATTAATTTTTAACCTAATATAATTAGGCATATATTAAATTAGAATCCAATGAATGGATTATGCTTATGTGTAATGGTAGCATAATTTAATTATGCTAATGAAAATGTCTTCTATGTTCACGCTTTACAACGAACCTTGAGTTTTTAGTGTAAATTGGCCATATTAAGATATTTTTTTTATATCAACGGTCTACAACAATCGAGACTCTATTCATAATAGAGAATTGCGAAAAATAAATTACTCAAAGACCATCTTTGACTAATAAAGTTGTACAGAATTATGACTAAATAAATTTGTATATAGTTATGACTAATAGTATGCTTGTCTAAAATAGTTGTAACTCTTTTTTAAAAATGTGTGATAAATTAGTTAAAAATAACGCCAGGTTCAAAATTTAAGTTACTAAACTAATTGGGAAGTATAATTTATGTACCTTGTACGACTAGCGCGAGTTTTGATATCATTGCAAATAGTATATTTTTTTTCACCAATTTTTATATACTTTTTAGGAGGAATTTCGTTAAAAAACCACCATCTACAAACAGTTCAAGAACTTTTGTTCAGTATATATTGGATCCAATCTACAAAATATTTAGTCAAGTATTTATTGTTATACTGATAAAAATGATTGTGTGCTATGGTGATTTTTACAATGGGATGTATCAAGGTTACTTGTTTTACATAAATAGCATTTTTATTTTACTTATGCTTTTAAAAAGCTCAAATTCCTACCTGTGGGGATTCGTCTACAGATGGTCTTAGTATATGAGCCTGACAAAATAATTTCAGAAGGACTAAAAATATAATTTAAGCCCATGCTATTGCTATTGCTATAGAGGGGAGAAACTATATTATGTAGAATCAAGTCAAATGCTTGTTTCTTTATTAATTAACTATTTTTTTTATTTAATAAATTTTTTTTTTGAATTTTATTTTTCGTTGAAAGAAAAAAACCTAAACCCAACTTATTTTATTACTGAAGATTTCACGTTTATGATGTGTGACTAAATGAACTCAAATTAATACGCTTCGCACTAATCAAAATTATTATTAAAATTTTTGTAATCTTAACAAACATTGGATTAACTTACTTTATTGAGTTTAAAGAAGTATTTTAAATTTGATAGGTATTATTAATCGAGGCATCGATTTATTACAAATTGTATCCTTTTGCCACCTGCATGCGTTGTGGTTTCATTTAGTACGCTAAAATAATTTTATATGGCGAAATAAAATTACTGGATTTTATATAAGGGATATTTATTCGTGTAAAATAATGGAACAATGATTTTGAGCTCCCTTTTATGATTCTGAGCATGTCACTGTTACGTTTGTGTTTTCTAACTGAAATTTTGTCTTTAAAATTATCAGTGCCTTAGAATTTTTCTCCTTTTTTTTTAAATTTATGATTTTTAAGAGTATGCTTTTAACCTCATATTTCCCCCTTTTTTCATTATTGATAATAAAAAAGCCCATTATCTGTGTAAAGGAAATTCGTAATAATTTCACAAGACTTATCTGGCCATTGTAATAGTTGTTTAAGTCTTTAATACACAAAGTAAATAAAATATAGTAACAATATTATATTAAATATGAAGAACTTTTCAAGGTATTATTAATAAAATAACTTATAATAATTGATTTAAAATTTGATATGATTTTTAAGTTGAAATATGTATTTTTTCATTAAAATTTGTTTTTAAAATTTGAATAATTATCTGAATTTTTTACTTTGTAAAAAAATTCATATTTAATATGACTTTAATATATCTAGGGTGCTTTAAAACACTACTGGTTGCTTAAAGTATAATAGTTTGATTTTGTATTAAATCGTTAGAACTATATTATTTAACCATCATTGAATTTAGTATACGGAAAATTTTGTCCATATACCAATTTTGTAGAATTATAAAAATGCTAAATTTTGATTTAAACTAAGGCTGTTAAAATTTGATGACAATAACAAAATTTTATAATCACTGATTTTATCTATCTTAAAATTAGGTTCGGTATCTTTGATTCTGAAAAATTTTAGACTATTAATGTGTTTTGTGTTTATTTTGAGTATAAAAAAATTAATTTGGAATACAATATTTCTTGATATTTTAATCAAAAGGATTATTTTATAATTTATCTGATTTAGTCTGATTTTATATTCTTTTAAAGCTCTTTATGAGGAATTTTTCGAAGTGAAGTACCTGATAAATACAGGGGTATTATAATATCTTCTTAGCAACTCATTGTACTAAAAGAAGCATGACATAAATGATCTAAGCTTTTCATCAATTAGTATTACATTAAGGGTGTTTGCCATTACATTGTACTAACACAATCACATTTTGTGTAGTCGTGGATTTTTAAAAGATCATAATTAATTTTATTTTACTATTGTTTTGTTTTGAAAGGTATCTTATAAAAACAAATATAGAAAAATTAATATAAATGTTTCAACTATTTTACAAATGAAATGAACATTCTTGTTACGAAAAATAATCAAACCATTTACTAGGAATAATTCATACTGAACTACTATCCTAACTGATTTTTAAAATTAGCCAGTTTTTATAATACCACATGATAATACTTAAGTTAATTTTCTATTAGTTGTTATATTTTTCAAGTCATCCTTCCATTAGTTATAATTTAGTAAATCAATCTGTTGATATTATCTATGTTTGAGTAGTTAATTTTGGTGTATCTGTATAATATATGATTAATTTTTATAACGACTCATAGCATAGTAGCATTTATTACTTACTTATGTTAAGAGTCACAGGTGCACCTTTTAAACTATTTAGTTACGAGGTCAAACCCCTGGCCCAGCCTTTTGGACATGAAGGTGAAGTTGGTCTGACTCGCTTTTTTAAACGCTGTAGATATCGTATCAGAGTTTTTCATCATAATTTGCCCACACGACATCACACACTATCTTTGACTTATTACTTATTTTTCTTTATTATTCTGCGGGGATTTAACCCACTAAAAATAAACGTCCTTTTTATTAAAAAAAATTACCCTTTCAAATTATCGAATAATATATTGGACGTTGGCTCTATAAAAAATTTACATACAGGGGAAGGGTAGTAGTGAAGGGTGAAATCAGCACTCGATTTCACCCTTCCACTACCAGCATGTACTAAAATTTTTTATAGAATCATGCAATTACCATAGTGTTTCTACTAACTTCGGATTAAGGAATACGATAGACAGTGGAAGCACCAGGACTAGAACTCGTTTGTTGAGGGGTCAGTGAGCTAAGTCATCTGTACACTACAGATACACCTAATGAGGTTCTCATTCCATGAATAGTGAGTAAATGCCTACTGTAATTTTTTTGAACAAAAAGTTAAATATGTACTTTAGTATAATAAACAAATTTTTGAACTATTAAATAAAAGTTGGTATATAATGTTCAATACGGATATTTTTATAAATAATTTC
>NW_027255332.1:0-20181 GCF_042242105.1 Pempheris klunzingeri | reverse complement strand
TATCATACCATAAAATATTTTTATTATTAATGTAGTTTTACGCTACACAAATAATTTTTTTTCGTTATTTACTTTCAAAGTCTAATATATTACATATTGCAGTGCCATTTAGTAAAAATCATATACTCGTATCTTCTTTAGTGACATCAAAAATAGTTGACTATATTATATAGTCATGATTAAATAATTTGAAATAGTTGACTATTTTAACTATATTATATAGTCATGATTAAATAATTTGAAATAGTTTTCAATCCAAAGATCGCACATGTATCTGCAAATAATCCTAACTGACATTTATGACAGAATAATGGCCTCAAAACATCTATTATTTAATCAAGGGCTTCATATTCATATTGCGGTAATTTATTGTCAGATAATTTTAGCTCGACATAGTTTACTACTTTTGCAATATTCGACTCTAATAAAATAAAAAATTTTAAAATTATTGCAGGTCATTAATAATAAATTTTTGTTGAATTATATTCGATTTTCAAATAATATTGAATTTCTCTTATACCCCTTCTGTATATGTTTTTTTAACCAACGTCAGTAGCAGTAGACTTAATTTTTTAAAAAAATATATTGAATAGTTATTAAATCTTAATAACTATTCAATTTACACTATAAATTAATTGCAATTATAAAAATATGATTTTTTTAGATATGAATATACAAATAAAGGAGTTGATCTACTATTAGAATCATTGGCTCGATTTAATGTATACCTTAAAGTAAGCTTTCAAAAATAAAATATTAATATTATTTAAATGACTAATATTATGCTGATATTTAGTCAGTAAATAGTGATGTAACTGTTGTGTGTTTCCTCATTTTTCCTACTGCTGTTCATCACCACAATGTTGAATCACTGAAAGGTCAAGCTCTTTATAAACAACTCAAGTAATTCTATAAATAACTTTTCATTTAATAAAAATTATCCTCTAAATAGTGATACTGTCACAGAGATTAAAAATAAGATTGGAGACAAACTACTTGATTCCATATCCCGGTAATTACTGAATATATCTTGATTTCATACCCTAAAATTTTCAAGTGGTATGATTTTTTGGCTCACGTGATATTTTATAGTTAAAAATTAAACTATAAAATATGTTTTTATTAGAGCTTTTTATTTTTTAGAAATATTGTTTTTTAGCAATATTATTAAAATCTTATTACACTTACATTGTTCAACCCACTTAAAATAATGTACATATTCAATGTGATTTATATATTTATATTAGTGATGAAGATTTATTTTACACTTTCTTCTCTATTATAACCTCATCCAGTGAATAATAATTTATAAAATTTTTGAATTAATGGGCTACATTTAAGCGTGATTACTCAAGAATTAGTTGTGTATGCATAAAAGTAATTGTTTTCAAATGAAAAATAGCATCTATAAAAAATGCACATATATAGTAATAATTCAATCTTATTAAAGCACAAAAATTTGTCATTTAATAAGATACGTAGTTTAGTTTAAATAACATGGTCATTTGTGGAAGGGGCGTCTAACAGGTATGTAATGTAGCGAGTAAAAAATTTACTATGTAGCGAGCAAAAAATTTACTTTTGAGAATTTCGATATTATTTTACATGTGAAGAATGACTTCAATCTTTGCTTATACCGTTTTTTAATAACATAAATTTTGATATTTCAGTCAAATTACAATTTGAGTACTTTATAATTGTACCATACACCTTCTCGTTTTACTATGTAAATAAAAACTCTAATAATTCTCTTTTAATTATCATTATTCATATAATTATGTAAGATTGCAACTCTCTGTGAATGCGCGTATATGGAAATATTTAATATAGTTTAGAGTAATGATAGTTGAAACAACATAATTTTTATCAACATCCTTATGGGCGGTAACAATATGATTTGGACTGTTATCACCGTATATTAGAATAGATTATTATATGCAGTTAATAATCGAATAGATTATTATATGCAGTTAATAATCGAATAGATTATTATATGCAGTTAATAATAGGATAGGTTATTATATGCAGTTAATAATTTTTTTGGATTGAATATTAACAATAGTCACAGCCAGCATATTGATAACTAAATTGGCCAGCATCTTGATAACTAAATTGGCCAGCATCTTGATAACTAAATTGGCCAGCATTTTGATAACTAAAATGAATTTAAAATTTTTTATTTTAGTCGACAAATTCCTGATAGTGAAGAACTTATTGATGGTAATGACATTATGAAAATAAAAAAATATTTGATATCGTCTAAGGTTTTTTAATTATATTTTATAGATATGTATCTTTTTAATTTTTCAATTATGTAGAGATCTCTTTATCCACCAATATGTACACATAATGTTGTGAATGATGGTAGTGATCCTATTCTTTGCACGCTTAGACGACTAAATTTATGCAACCAACCTAGCGACCGAGTTAAAGTTAGTTTTTAAAATAAACTATTCCTTTTTTACAAAAGTGGAAAATATTTAGGTTGTCTTCCATCCTGAATTTCTCAACTCAACTAGTCCTCTTTTTCCAATGGATTATGAAGATTTTGTTCGTGGATGTCATCTTGGAATATTTTCGTCGTATTATGAACCTTGGGGTTATACACCTGGTAAAAATCGATTTCATTGAATACATAAATATATTTTCTGTGTTTTATAAAGCTGAATGTACTGTTATGGGGGTACCATCTATCACAAGCAATCTTACTGGATTTGGCGAATATATGTTCTCTAGAGTTAGATTCCCCGAAAACTATGGTATTTATATTGTTGACAGACGTTTTCAGGATTTTGAAGAAAGTATATGCCAACTTAGTGATGTATGCTTTTTTTTTAATTTTGTCCATAATATTAAATATTAGTATCTTATTCAATTTTCATGCCAAAATAAACGTCAACGTGTCATTCAACGTAATAGATGTGAACGTTTAAGTGAACTGCTTGATTGGAAAATTCTTGGAAATGTAATCGATATTGCATATACTCAATTCTTGCAATTTTCTTATTGAAAATATGATTTTTGTATTTTAGTATTATACAAAAGCAAGAGAGGAAGCACTTCATAAAGTAAATCCGAAAGACTTTCCTAAAAGTAGCGAGACTGATGATTTTCTGATTGAGGTTCGTTTCGTCTACAATAATGTATTTATTATATTTTTATAGAAAACTCTTTCATTGCAGCTACGGAAATCATTGTCATTGTCAACGTTCACAGAACAAGATGATTATGATCTAAGTTGTTATGACCACAATGAAGACTCCACGTCCTTTAGCAGTAGTAGCGGTCGCAACGGCATACGTCGTAGTTTTTTACCCTAATACTAATTTAATTTACATGCTTAGCAAAATATATATACATATTTAGGTAACGGGCAAAGATAGATATAGTTGACATTATAATTGATACAATAAATATAACATTTGAATCGTGATTTTTAAAGTTAGTTGTACAAACTACAAAAATTTTTATTTCTTACACTAATTTTTTCTGTTCTTATTGCCGAAATATTGATAATTTATTTTCTCTAATTCATGACATTTAATATATATTAGTATAAACTAATATATGTGGGCATCGTTCTAAGACTACTGTAAAAAAGTTCCTTATGTCTATTTGATATGTGTAGCTAAACTAAATTCATAAATCATATTTAAACTTGTGTAATAATCCTCTCATAATTTATCTAAAGTATTCTTAATTTTATTTCTTTCGAAAATTGTATAATGCAATCATATATACGGATACTATTATATATTTTTCAATTTTAAATAGTTGCCTTAGTAAATTATGAATTTTGCAATGAAATGTATTCAGTTTTTTTAGATAATTATACAATCAAACTCTTCAAGATTTTATTAATTAACTGCGTATTAAGTATGTTGTATCTTATTATCTTATCTTATCTTATTAGGAGGGATATAAAATTTCAAATAATGACACATCAAAAATAGACTTTATCATTACACTATATTAATATTAATATCAATATCAATAATTGACAATTAATTTAGTAATATTACAAGCCATAAAAGTTTCTTGTAAAATTGGATTGGAATTGAAGAGAAAGTTAAGCAACTGTATACAGATAATGTTTGAAATTGCATTATTTTATATCTTTGATTTATATAATCTAAGACATACAGATAAATTAATCAAAGCCGCATAGAGAAAAATGTAACACAATGGCTGTGGTGACGTTTTTATGTTGGAATTTAATTTTGAGTTGTTTATAAAGTTACTAGCCAAAATCAAACTTAACAATTGTATCCTATAATCGTGTACTGGAAATTTTGCTGATTTTATTCGTATAAATCTTATTAAATAAACAGCTTTAGCATTCTTTATGCTATTTTTAGCTGACGAAACGACATAAATATCATTCCAGGAACTCTATTTTTTGTTCAAAGTTATAGAAATTCAGTCATTTTGGAAAAAATCAGAGTTGTAAAATAATTTTATTTTACATAATTATTACAAATTTTTTGGTCGATAAAGGTGTTAGAATAAAATGGCCGCTTTATAAATTATAATGCATGCCGAAACTTTCGTGAACATTCGGCGATACTCTGATAATTTCTACTTTACTTTATGGGAAGTTTCAGGAAATATTTCACGTTAAAAGTAATCAAAGAGATAAAAGTTATGGACTTTGGCTATATCATTCAGAGAAGATGATAAATTTACTATTAATATATTAATATTTCACAAATTAGTGGACTTCTCTGTGTTGCATTAGCGAATATATCAGTAGGAAAACAGCGATGTTATAAATTTAGATTAGTTGAATGCAAAAAAATGTTATCCATTAGAAAAAAATGATTTTTTGAGAAATCAATTTTTATGGTATATGTCATCCAATGCTAAACTGTTACTTACGAACCTTTACAATTCTATCTTAAACTAGAGTCACCTGAAACTATATAGTTGAACTAAAGTCTGCTATACAGGACTTTATGATGTTATAAGCTGATGGAGAACGCGAAAAAATGTGAGGCGGTTTTCAAATTGGCGAAAGTACGATCTGAAAACGAAAAAATAATATAAAGACAATTCTTATGAGTCAACAATATTAGAGCATAAGTAGGATAGATAAGGAAAATTGGTTTTCCTACACTATCTGTGTCATCATCGGCAATAAAAACAAAACTTCGGAAAGAATCGGAAAATGATAAAATTACAAATAAATTCATTATATACTTACATAAGACGCTGATTTCCTTTTTGCACATTTCAAAAATACTGCTCTCCCTAAATGAGCACCTTTTATTGCAACTGAAACATTTGAATTGTACTCCATCAACAGTATCCTTCCTTTTGCATATATACATTCTTTCGCCACAAAAGCATTTCTTATACTCACTAATGACGCCAATATTTTATAAAACCTTGATAGTATAATCTATGTCTTCTTTAAAGTAAGCAAAATCAAACAGTTATTTCGTTTATGTTCTCCAAAGTAAGACTTTTACGAAATCTATACGTGCCACGCTATAAACGACGAATTTAGGCGAGAAGTAACGATGATGACACAGATAGTGTAGGATAGCCGGAAAATTATTACTTTCTATAAATTTCTTTGGATAAATACCTATCAAAAACTTTAAAGATTATTAAACAAAATGGATACACTAGTGGGCTGGATATAATCTACATATAGATATATATATATATATATATATATATATATATGTAGGTTTTTAAAGGTAAAGTGGTACAAAAAGGATTTGTTTCTACCATAGTTTTCACAGAAACTATATTGAGTCTATTTGGGGATCCTTCAAAAGCAAATATAGAAATGCAACAAACAAAAATTACGACATTTCTTTAGCTTAAGTTTCCGATTTTCAACTAATCAGAAAGTATAAAAATGAATTGAGAACTTAATGTGGATATTCAATGGTTCTATTTTTAATTTTATAATGTTTCCGATTTTTGCCGAGGATTTGTTTTCGTTAATCGAAATTCGTCACGTATACCGTAGAATAACCGAATTAAATTATTTATTTTAGCTGAAGATGCCACATGTGTTCTGCCCTAACTGGACTTTACGTAATTGCGATATTAATATAATTAAAAATAATACATTTAAATATCTTTATTGATGTTGTCATGCTTAGTGTATTTAATGATGTGTTAAATTAGTTTTTTAAAACGCTTTATCTGCATAAATGATAAATAGTTATGCTGAAAATTCCACTTCATACATCTATTTAAGAATAAGATTATTTCTGAAAGGACCTTCGAATATCAACCAATTGACTATTGTTGTACATAAACGAATATATTTTTATTAGCTCTGCAGAATACATATTTATAAAATTGTAATTTAAAGTATATTTCATCAAATTTAAAATTACATTTGAGAGAGAATGTTAGTTATTAAATGGCCCGTAATCATCATTTAACTTTAAATCAATAATAATTTTTTTTGTTACATACCTTTAACATTTAATATAACCTAAACCCACATATATTTGTTAGTAAGGAAGCGACAAATAAAAAGGATAAACCACACTTATTCAGCGCCTATTCTATTATTGATAAAAGAGCTAGTAAGCTCACTTTTGAACAAATTTTTAGATAATATGGACGAGAAGAAGCTATTTCGTGAGTAGCAACCTATCACTGCTTACCTTTGTAAGATAAAATGATAAATATACTGCTAAAACACAATTCAAAGTTATTTTAAATCACAACTTTGCACTAATATCCAGCTTTTTAGTGATTGATCCGTCTAAAAATATTAATAATAAATTTCAAGCATTGTGTGAATTTTCATTGACAATAAGTGAAGTTAGTACTTTATGATGTACTAAATATGGTTAATAAGAAATAATATGTTGATTACAATTATTACATCAACTCCATTTATTATTTTTACATTGAATACAAGAAGTAAATGTTTACCACTTATCATGTTTCGGCCCTATTTGACTTTTTGTTGATAGTTTATAGATAAAATCTAACTAGCTTAACATTGGACTAGAGAAAATTTTGAAGCTTTGAGAAAATTGATCACAAGTCATTAAGTAAAATTAAAGATATTAGGCTTTTCGGTAAATTCCCATCTCATATTTGCTTAAACCCTTATTTTTTTACTGTGGTAAGATAAGTTGCCAAAAATATAAAGTATTATAGCAATTGTGCATAGAATTTATTCTTATAAATTAAAAGATTCTACAAATAACATATTTAAAATGAAGCATTGTCATAGAGGCAAGATATTTTATTTGAGAACTAAAAACTTTAACACCACTTATGTACACCGATATACTTGAAAAAGTAATGTTTTATGCTTATACTTATTAATTTAAAAGATAAAATAATGACCTATATTAACGAATGAATTCATTTCTCCATTTTAAACCAACTTAGCAAAATAAAATAATTTAAAAATTCCTAAAAAAGCTTATAAATCTTCAAAGAAATTATTATAAATTATATTATGTTTAAAAAAACTAGAATTCACTTTATATCATCACGGAGAAGCTAACTTAGAAAAGTGAAATACTCATTCGTCGAAAAAGTGGAAACTTTCTAATTAGAATAAAGACTAGTTATTACTATGTTTTGAATAGTTTTTAATAATTATAAAGTTTATTTGCTTTTATGCAAAACAATTAAATGAGATTATAAATATTACATGAATATTCTAGAGGTTTAATAAGAGAAAATAACTACACGTTATTAGTAATGATTCTTAATGAAACTAAGCGGACATATAACTTAGCTAGCTAATCTCGAGGGCACGCGTTTGATTTGAGATCAGGTGCCACTTACTGTTTCCGGTCTATCGTATCCCTTGATTCGAAGTTAGTAGAAACACAATAGTAATTATATGTTGTTATAAAAAATTATAGTTCGTGGTGGTAGTGGAATGATGAGGTTGAGTGCTGATGTACTAATATACGATGGTAAATTTCTAGCTAAATTTAAGCGAATACCATATAGCCAACGTCTAATAGATGGATAGGGTGGAATCGCCCCCGATTCGAGGATTTTTAGAGTGTTAAATTCCTTGACTATAAGTAGAAACTGGTGTGTAATGTCGTATAAGTGAATTATGATGGAAAACTTAGCTGCGATGCCTACAGCATTTATTGAAGCAAGTCTAACCAACTTTAACTTCTCAGCACAATAAGCTACGCCAGGAATTTAAGCTCATACCTAAAAAAATTGTTAACGAATTATATGTATCAAGTAGAAGATTTTTTGAATAATTGTATTATGTTTATATAAGGTAGAAATATTGTGATAGTGACCTTTATAATACAAAAGAAATTACGTTTATATTATTTAAGCTAAAGTATACAATGAGAGAGCTATGTGCTCATAAAATGTAATACAGAATTAGGTTGTCGGTCGCATATTATTATTATTTTATTATTTCAATTTTAATTTATTTATTTTAATGAGATAAGAACTTATTAAAGATTGATCAGTGAGCTAGGGAAATTTATTATTGCAGAATTTAAAGCTGTAATTAACGTATAATTTAGCTTGATCATAGCACGGAATGCTTTTTGTGCTTAAGCTCATTATTTGGAGTATTTTAGTGACAATAGCATGGTCAAATAAGCTAAAACACAAGTTTTGGCTGTCAATTATCCATCAAAATTATTTTATTTATTAGATTTTATCAAACAAAAATCAATGTTAGTGTAACATTGGCTCTAATTTTAATTTTCCAAAGCTATTAAATTTTATGTAGAAGTACTACCAATAATAAACATGTTTTTGTGAATGAATTCTCTTATGCATAATCTTATTGAATACTATTATGTAGTCTCGACTAAATAGACTTTAAAAAAATCAATTGATATATATTTTCGATTTATCTATGATTTTTTTTGTAAATGAAACTATCGATTGCATGTCGATAGCAGAATTATTGAAAATTTTAATTAACATAAGAATTGTATTTAAAATATATATTTTAATTAACATAAGAATTGTATTTAAAATATATAGTGTATGATATAACTGCCAATAGATTATCTACATTTTAATAAAAAATTTGCAAGTTTTATCAAATGTTACCTAACACCCTAGGCGCTAACTGCACCGATCTTAGTACTTTTAAATTAAAGTCTAATTTCTTCTGATAATAATCATTAAGTGGTAATATCTCTCAGTAATCAACATCAAAAATTCAAGATTTTTGAGTGACAAGGGTACATTTTAACTTAGCGTCTTATAGACTATAATGCTATTGCAGTGAGATTAAAGATAATAATTATTTGAACATATTATTTTATTTTATTAATTTTTACTTTCCAAATAATTTTTTGGCACGGAGAAGTGCACAAAATCTTTTTTTGGGAATGATTACAATAAATAATTCATAGTATTTTAAAAGTTACAACTTATAAATCTCCATTAATCATTCAAATAAGCTTTTAAGAATTCCTTGACTATCCATTTGATACTTTTTAATTTTATAAAAATTAACATTTTGATCAAAAGCTATATTTAAAAAATTTATATATATGAATTTTAAAGAATGCTTTTAAAGAATCATTATGGCTATTCAGCTGCATTTATATATTATGTCTATTAAATTTGAATATAGATATTCTTAAAGAATGTAACTTTATCATATTTTAATAGTATTAAAGAAAAAAACTTGATACTGAATTCAGTACGTCAATTTCGACTCAATGTAGATTGTATATACATTCAGTTAGTTGTTTTTAGTTATGAGCTCAAACCCCTGCTGCAGCTTGTTGGGCTGTAAAGTTCAAGTTGATCAGACTTGCTTTATTAAACGCTGTAGACACTGTAGCTGAGTTTTCTACTGTAATTCACTCACACGACGTTGCACACCAGCTCCAATTTATTATTCTACGGTAGTGTGAAGATCTTAGTTGCTACACATTATTGTTTTGGAACGACTCTACTCCTATCCTATCCGTCTGTTGGACATTAGTTTTATGACTATCACCTCAATGGAGGTAGGAATTTACTATCGTACCCTAGTGCATCAGCACTCGATTTCACCCTCCCACTTCCAGCATGACTATAATTTTTCAAGGAAACATTTAATTACCATAGCGTTCCTACTAACTTCGAATTGAGGGATACGATATACTAAAGACGGTGAGTAACACCTGATCTCGAACCCGTGACCCCAAGATCAGCGAGCTAAGCCTATGTCACTATGACATCTGTCCACTTATTTATAAATATATACATTGGCAGTTCTGGTCTTGTTGAATGTTGAAATAATAGATTATAATTACTGCAGAGTGTTGACTTGAAGTCTCATTGCAGATAAATTGATTTTTAACTTGGAAATCTATCAGCATAAAAGTGTAGAAATTATATAAACATTTAGATAATGTTTTACATTAAAAATACTTAAAGAGCAGCTAAATGTTAAAAAATTTCCTACTAATATCTAAAAATTACATATTTTTAGCTACTTAAATATTATATAAAAAAAATTGAAAATTTCACAAACAGGAACCTTTAGAGATCTCTATCCTTACGATAGATGAGATTTGTAAAGACGAAATTTCTTAGGATCTTGAGAAATTGGTAAAGTAGGAGATTTTAAAAATGCCTACCTAAGAACTAACATGCTTGAATATTATAGTAATTTTATAAAGTAATGCCTCTACAGTCTCACATTAAAACTCAATTTTCTTCTTGAATTTTTAATTAATTAAAATTGAGATATATATTATTTCCAAATAATATATGTCCCAACTCTGTGAGTCATTTTATAGTTAACAGTAAGACAGACGATGCGTATATTCTATTTTTTTATTTGCATGTTAAATAAATATGATTGACGAGGCAATATACTATGCTAAGCATTCGAGGTGTGCTTCTCCTAAATACCAGTTATGAATAGATTTCCAGATGTAAGTATCAAGCATATGTTCATTCTGTGTTTGTGTCATAAAGCATATTTATGTGCAAAATTTTAATAATTTTTGTAGAAATATAAAATTTGAACACCAAAAACAATTTGGACGTCTTATCTCGCGCTATGTGATAGTACTGTCTCTTTTTGAATAAATGGATTATTTATATACTTTTAATATTATAGTGAGACTCTAAGTAGTCATTTTGTTAATGAAATGATACACTAAATCTCCATATGAGGCTGCAAAATGTGTCTTGGTAATAAATTTCATACACAAATTTCAATCAACCGTTCAGTGTCGCAATCTCACCCGCAACTCTGTTAACGTCGCCTAACAACCCTGCCGTAATGTGAGAGCTTAGCATATTAAGCAATTTAACTCGCATTTTTTACAATTAACTATTTTTACGTTTATATGGTAGATATTTACAAAAATCTACTCCACAAATCAGATTTTCCTATCGTATTGTGATATATTGCACCTTATTAATCTTATACTTAAAATTGTTTCGATACTAATATAGTCTTAAATTAACAAAAACGTGTTAATAAATTTATCGTACTATTAATTAATGATGGAGGGACACTAAAGTAATTTATTTAGTATTTACGAGCAAATTTTTAACTCGCACTTATTTTTTCTTTGAATCTCTAGCCTCTACAACTAAGCCACCCTCGTTGTGTTATTTAAAAATTGTGACTGTACAATGCTTAATTTTAATTACGAGCTCATGATAACGCTTTTGAATAAAAATATCTTTTACTAAACGATGAAAGGACAATAATAATAATTTTATGTGCTAAAATTCTCGAATGTCATAAAAAAAGATGGCGAAACAATTTTTGGAGGCAATTCAAAAAATTTCAACAACTTTTATATAACTTGTTTTGATCTTTATATATTGCTATAAGACATTTTTAAAATACAAGAGGAAATTTAATAATTTTAATAAAACGATCGTTTCAAAATTGTTAATAGCAATGCTAAATAACTCATACTTTATTCCTTAATGTTAGGGCATATTAGAGTTTTATATATTATTTCTATATGTATTTTTAACTATAATCAATATTTAGCTATGATTTAATTACGTTATCTAATATTATATTTTTCTGATCACCATAATAACAAACTTATATTTTTACTTCATATTATATTACACTAACTCATAAAACATACTTTTTTTTTAAACTATTTTTTATTTCAGTCAAAATCTAGTATTTGTATCATGTCTGTAAAATCTTAAAAATAGACATATAAGCACATTTATACGACTACCAGGCGCTTTAATGTTAAAGGGAATTTTTCGATAAAGATTTGCAGAAACATCAGAATTACCCCAACTCTACATTCAAAATGTTGTTTATAACTATAAAATAATCAAATATTATAGATTACTCATCTATATTTGATTTGTTCCATTATTTAGATGCAAATAATTCCACATTTAATTTATTAATTATACTCTGCTCAAAATATAAAGAAAATATACACAGCTCTTAGTGGGGTTAGAAAAACAATTCAGATAATGCAGTAATGAAAATACAAAAAGACAGCTAATAACTCGACATGGTTACTTTTTAGCATTCTTTATAATTATCACAGTCTTTAGTTGATTTTGTATAAAATAAGATAGTATGGTACTATAAAGGCTGTAAATTATTCTCCCACTGTCTATAAAAAGTATATACCTATTGTCACTAGACGCTAAGCTAATTTAAAATTTGAGTAATTTATATGTCAAACAATGTAGAACATAATATTAATATATGTAATTCTTATAAAACCCGGTTCATCATCTTAATCCAAAAGAATTACATAACGACAGCTAATGATAGATGATAGGCGTTTATTATAGTGTACTATAATAAAGTATGTGCTCATTAAATTTCACACCTTTCTGGTGCAACCAGTGAGTATATTTTATAAGAAAATCATGTTCAATAGATAACTCATTTTTTACGGGCATTTCAAGTTCTCAAAGGTATATTGAGGATTCATATCAATAAGTGATACAGTTAGTTAGGCAAAAAGATTCCCAAAATTTAGTTTTAATAAATCTTGTTTAACTATTCGATATGTCTGTATAGTAACTTTTCACAAGGCTCATCTACTAAAACTATTGGAATTTTCACGAATTAAGGTCTCTAATTAGACTCACAAAATATACTTATACTCGTACATCTCTATAGGTATTTTTACAAAAATTGCCATTTTTTCAACTTTGTAACATCACTCAAAGAAAATAAGTTCTATTTTGGTAAGACACTTAATCAGTAAAATTAAATAATCGCGTCTATGTAATCAAAAGCACCATCTTTTATTACTAAATAGATGCATGTCAAGTCTGTCTATGTCACATTCCAATCGATAGTATGTTGTCAAATGATTTATGCAACTCTTCAAACACTAAATTTGATTTTGACAACCGCCTGATGTAATCGAGGGAGTGTGATAAAATACTTAAAGCAATGTATCATGATAGTCCCAATACGGCTGTATCTTATTACCACACACCATCTTTTGAGGTTGATGTACATTCCATAGCAATAGTATAGAATAAACATACTAATATGAATAATTAATGCAAATTATGCTTAAAATCAAAACTTTATTATTTACAAAGCAGCTATTAAAAAGATCATTCTAAGACTTTCTTTACTTTATAAACCTAATCGATATTTCGAAAAAAAATAAGAGTTAATGCCACTCCTTCAACTATTCTGAGAGTTCTTATTGACCTGTAATGGAAACTACTAGTTTTATATAGAGGTAAAAGATGTTGTAATTAAGAGAAAGTGGTTATATTGATCACATTATATCTTCATGGATATAGAAAGGTGTAATACGTTGAAATTCCTTAAATATTTGCAGATAGGGGGCTAATCTTGAAAGTATTTATTGAGACTTACCTTGCAGGTTACTTATATAGTTGTCAAGTCCTCCCCCTTAAAACTAATATCCATAACACACCAATGTCACTGTATCCATTGCTAAATAGCAGGTAAATATGTATGTATACTACTAGAACTACGTAACATGCAATATTATGGTGCAATCCTTAATATAATTCTATAGCCATAGGTGTTGGAATGGTTTGATACCTACTGGTACTTTTTAATTTCCTAAAAAATTGAAAAGTTAATTAAACTACAATTGGATTATTATTGACACATCTACATTTATAAATGGTTAGTCGTTGAGTATTTGAAAAAATTTATTTTCAAATATAAGAAATTTATCATGACAAAGATTAAGAGTTCCTTTGGAAACAGTAATTTGAGCTAGAAATTCGCTAAGAGAGCTTTTTTTGTCATACCCAAAATAATTTAGAGTATATTGAAAGGTAGAATAATAGCCAAAAAAAACTAATAGATTAAAAAGCAAGAAAATTAAAATCAATTATAAATATAGCAATTTATATTCTTCTAAATGAAGATATTAATAACACTTTAGAAGCACAACACAGATCTTTAAAATACACCGGTTATGTATATTTTATATGAAAACTAAATCATTTCTTAAAATCTATGCTATCGATGCAATCAGCATAGAATTCTTCGTTGTCAAAAGCAGTACAATTTTTATAGGATTCATCTGATTCATTGTGAAGTAAGGTGAGTAACAAATCTTCATAATTACCATTGTGATTGTATAGCTTAGTTGAATTGTTGTAGCGAAAGTATTTATTCATGATCTTCATAAAATCATGAATTTTATTATCCATGTTAGAATTATTAAAAGAAATAGAATTATAGGAGCAAATATCACAATCTATGAATATTATGAATAATTAGAAAATTTATATAAATTTATATAAATTTACCGTTTTTTCTTTTGTGAATTTTGTATTTTTTATTTACGTTGTGATTCCTATGTGATTTTGGTTTTTTTGAAGAACCACGTTCTCCAGAAGCATATTTATTTAAAGTTTTTTTTAATTCAATTACCTATAAATGTCCAAAATAATCAATAAATATTATTAATCTACAATAATAGAAAAAACTAAAAATACCCTTGGATTTTTGTATGCAGTTCTACACATAAATCGCATAATATTGACAGGTATAAGGTATATTTGAGGCTCTAATGAAATATTTGGAGTGCTGTTGTCAGAAATGTTACTTTCATTGATATCATAAACTTCAACTTGTAATTCAACAACGTATCTCACACCAGCTGTAAGATGAGCCTAAAATATTTAATAGTTAGACATATAGAGATGCCTGTATATAACCACAAAGAGGTTTAAAAAGTGTGAAGAATAAGAACATACAAATTTTTCTTTGTTGCATTTACTCTGGTCATTAGTTAATTTGATTTCAGTGAAATCGATTCCATGCTCCTTCCAAAATTTAGAATTTTTAGCACCAGTAGTGTTTTCATATTTGACAGTTGACTCACCGCTGGTGCAAATTTTGTAGGATGTTTCATCATTGTTGTTTGTATAACCAATGACAGGGCAAAATAAAACATTGAAAGCATACAATTTATTTGGATTTAGATATACAGGATTGAAAAGAATTCTCGGGAATAATAATCTAAATAGTAAATATAAGAAGATAAAGTATTTATATACACTATACCTTCCTTGCTTATTCAGTTTCATTTCATTTCCGAATCTTAGAAATTTGATCCAATTAATATAATCGTTTACATTGAAGACCATATCGTTGTAAGTAATTTGAGAATATCTGACTGATTTGAAAAAGTTGTATATATAAAGTTTATATGGATTATTATTGGATAATTTTTCAATATGTAAATCTAGAGCAATATTATTAAAATATAATAAAAATTTAAATAAATAGTATAGTCCACATTGCGTTATTTGATTTAAAAAAATGTAATATTTTAGAGATTTAACTAATTCATAAAATATATTTAATGAAAACTTTTTATTTCTAAATTAAAATATTTAATTTTTATTTCGGCGAATCTTAGTTATAAAAATCTAGAATTTTTTTAGCGTATAAGACAATTTTTTGAATTTTAGGTATTTAGTTGAGACGTCGATAACATGGAATTATATTTTTTAACTTATTCAACTTAAACTAATGTTGATTGACACACGTACCTTTGATAACTTTAAAAGTAGTTTCAAATCAGTTATTTTTATAATAACTGATGTTTAAGTAGCAATTATATTTTATAGATAATATTAAGGGAACATAGTTCTCTAGAAATCAGCATGAAACATTCTTTCAGTACATTATCTGTGGAATAGATATAATCTTCATAATTTAAAAAGAATTCTCCATTATTTTGTAGCGTATGGATACATAAAGATTTTTAAGAGCTTTAAAGAAAACTATTAATATTGATGAGACCATCAAAGATATTAATGCGTACAGTCCAACATGAGGGACCAAAAAAAATTAAAGGTGGATAGGACAATATGAGGTGTCAATCGTCATCTATCAAATTACAAGCAGACAACTTATCAAGACATGATAATGCGCCTCGAAAATTCTCGAGCTAATTCGATCATACCTGTGTACGACAAATTTTTTTATTATTTAGTTGACCTTAATCATAAATTGGTAGAAAAAAATATAATTTCCATATCAATAGCAACTTATAGACCATTAGGATAATAGAACCGAGGGTTGATGTGCTAAAAATAAACTAAAGTACCATTTAGTTGAATTCTTAGAAATTCGATTGATATGAAATGGGTAGATTAGGAGGAACATTAGACGCCAAAAGAAGGATAATTTTTATTTGAAATAAAATCCCACACTACCACAAAAGATGTATGATGGTGGCTGGTACTGCGAATTAAGATGAGTTTCTGTGGTGAGTACAACAGAAAAAATGAAGCAAGTTAGACTAACTAAAACCATATAGTCTCACAAAATTGCTCTAAAGTCTGTACCTTATTACTATAAACGAAATTTCAAGATTAATAATCTCACCCACTACTCTCAAAATAATTAAAACTATTGCGATTACTAAAATGTATTTAAATACAATACATCACTCACAAATTAAAAATGATACTTTAACAAAAATTAATAAACTTAAAATCTTATCACAGATATAAAATAAGCTAACATTGAGCTTAAATATCATCCTTCTATGCATGTATATCTTTCGGAGTAATAAAGACATCAAAAAAATGTTGTTACTTGGCCATAGTTAAGTGTAAATAATGATTTACTTTAAATAAAGCACTAAAGATACAACTTAAAGACTTTAGAACTTTATATAATATAATTGATTTTATTGAAATCTTCAAAGAATAAAAAAGATGTCAAATTAAGAGAAAAACATTTTATAGACTAATAATTTACTTGTCTATTAGAAGCAATAGTAAGATACAACGTTAAATTTGCAATAATTATACAGTCGATTCTATGAAATTTATTGAAATAAAATATAAATCTATCAGTATTTTAAAAAAGCGGTATGTGAAAATATCGACAAAAGAACCTAGTAGCCAGGTGGCGCTTTGTTTGTCAAAGAGTATTTTATTTAAATGAAAAAATTTAGAGAATTCTGATAACTTTTAAAGTCGCCATCTTTACTTAATAGCCCTATATTAATCAATATATGCTTTAAAATAATTTTTATCGGCGTGATTAACTAAGAAAAAAGTCATCAATAGAAACCAGAAAAAACTCAATAATTATAGTGATGCGTGCGCGTATTAAATTACCATAAATTATCAATAATGTCTTAAAGATAAAATAGATTACGAGCATTTTTATTAATAAAAAATTAAAAGAAAGAATATATTAATATTTCTTTTATTATAAATTTTACTCAATTATTAGCTATCACTAATGATAACTAAGAATGACATTTAAACGCTATACATAATTTTCATCCAAATAGATATAATGAAAATTATTTTTTTATCATTTTTAGAAATTGATTACAATCGATGTTTGTATGTAGTTGATGAAAGATTGATATAATCAAATAATTATTTTTAAAGAAAATCAAACTCCCTACGAATGACAAATATTACTGGAAATACTTTTTGAGTATAATTTCAAAAGAATCGCCCTTAAAATGAGTATGGGGGTAGTATAGAAGTTTTCATTTTTATATCAATTATAGAAAGCATCTAATATAAAACTTTAAGTTATTAATGTTAATTCAGAACTTTTATCTTATAATTTAAAAGATATCACAGCAATGAAAAAAAGAAAAAAATCGAGAAACGTCTTGTAGAATCCGATTCCTACCGATCAGCTTGCGAAGAATAATGGCAGCACACTTCTTTACTGTACAATCAATTTATACGTCACACATATATTTTAATATACAAGTTTATTTTGTGTGTAACTAGAAATATATGATTAAATTAAATAGTGTGACATCATTTCGAACCGACACTAGTTTGATTCCCTTACTATTTAACAATTAGTTATTCACGTACTTTTTTCACTTATCACAGGTAGTATGATTTTTGCGCGCCATATAAAGGAGGGTGTCACATATTCGATACGTTAGAAATGCAAATAATTTTTTTCTATAATTTCATAAAGTTTAAATAAACTATCTCGATACAATAAATTGCTGAATTACACGCAATGTGTTAGTTAATGTAAAAATTATTATTGTAAAAAATATTATTGTAAAATACTTGGAATCAAATGATTTGTGACGGCTATATAGTATTCCATTCCTTGCATAACTTCATTATTAATAATGCTATTTTGTATGTCTAAAATATTAATTTGATGATATAGATGTATATTTAACATGAATAAAGATTTATAATGATAAATATACTTTGACAATATAAAGTGTTTGTTACTGATTGTTTGGAATTTTCAAATTCATTTTGCGAACAATTAAGAGGGAATTGGGAAACAACTTTCTCATTTTTTGATAAATGATCAATTTTTTGTAATTCATACGTTTTATTCTGAAAATGTGATTGTTGATCCATTAAATTAAACGCAGCCAAGTTCGGAAGTTGGTTATTATTTTTATCAAAATTGTTATGCCAAACATTGTATAAAGAACTTTGAACAAAGGGTTGCTGATTATATTTGTTACTTTGATGGCTTATAGGTAGATTTCGTGAATTATTGCCACCCAAAACATCATTATCAACAATATTTTGAAATTCAGGATTAATTGCACTGTTTGAATAATTTACACCATTAATTCTTTCATTCGTGGTACTCTGTATACTTTGCGATGGATTTATTTGGTTGCTGTTTATGAGTTCCAATAGTTTTCTACTTATATAATCATTATTGTTATAACTGTTACCACTATTTTGATAAGAATGTGTTAACAATGGATTCGAATCATCAACATCTAATAAATAGATAATTTACAAATACAATTATAATAATTAAATATACTTAAGCTAGTCCGAGGTAAATTTATATCCTGATTTTTAGAAGCATTATTAGAATATATTGGATTATTCATTCCGTAGTAGTTGGACAGAAACAATTTTGTGTCATATAAACCGTATATATTAAGAGATTTCTTAATTGGATTATTCATAATATAGCTTCTGTTTTCATTTATATTATTGGTATTAATATATATATTAGGTTGTATTGTAGGATGAGCACTCATTAAATTACTACTTTGAATTTGAGGTGTATTTCTTATGTTATTATTACAATTGTTGGATAACATTTTGGATTTTTCATTTAATAAAGAGTTTATATAGTAGATATTGTTGTTATTATCATTGCAATGATTAGATTGAATAGATGAATTTGTAGGAGATATAAAGGGATTAATATATGAATTTTCTACCGTATTTCTTACTGGCATAAATAATTCATTAAAATCTTCATTATTACTACTAAGATTAGGATAATCCATATTTGAAGGAACAACATTGGTTGACAATGTCTCATTTAAACAATTCATATTTGTAGAGGTGATATTTGATGAGATAGCACTTGATGAAATAACATTGGATGTTTGGATTGGCAACTGTGGGCTTGTAATACTATTTGTAGGATAAATAGGTGACGGTGTAATATGAAAACGATTTTGATTCAGTTTATTTTTATTAGATGGTGTTATAGGCGTTTTTTGATCACTATTCATGTGAACAAATCGATATTGTGGTAATAACTGAAACTGTTGCTCTATACCTTTTAACTTATTATGAGCAATAATTTTAGGATTAATTTTTATATTAACACCACAAGTTATATTGTTGTTATCACTCAAAATAAGTGTTGATGGTGGCAAATCTAATATTCCTTCTAAATTGTTATAAGCTAGTCTGTTAGACTCATCATATTTTGTATTGTGATGGGGCATTATTTCATTAGTTATTCGTTGCATATTATTCAATTTTTAACTAATT
>NW_027255331.1:0-20539 GCF_042242105.1 Pempheris klunzingeri | reverse complement strand
AAAAATAGGTATCATCTAGTATACCTTTCAAAGTCTTTAATAGCAGTTTTTCTTCAAAAAAATATATTAATAAAAATCAATATGAAAAAAATTGCTAATAAGAATGTAATATTAAATTATAAAGGCTGAATTTTCGTGATTCTTATTCTCAACATTCAGAAGTAAGTTTTTTGATTCCCTTAATTATATGCTACTTAATATAAAATACCATATAACTAGTTCATCATAATTATATTTCCGCTTGAGTTTTATCAACTTAACAAGCTTATCCTCGTTATAAGCAGAGCTATAAAATCATTAAACAGTTATTATTTAATTATTCTAGTTAAAAGGCCATATTCATTATTTCAGAACAGACAATTGTAAGTTCTGTTGCAAATTTTATAATTCTTTTAATCTTAAATGATTCTCAAACCATTTAAAATGAATTTTTTAAGTCATTATTTAAATGTGTAATATAAGTACGAAATCGCTTTAGTATTATCAAAAATTTAGTAGAAAATTATGTAAATATATCGTATTCTAATCTTGGTAAATATAAAAAATTATATATCTAATTAAGGTAAGCTTCTATGCAGTAACTACTGCTACATATCCATATAGGTTGGATATTCTTATATGATTCATACTTTTGCAAAGTCTCGTTACTGAATTTATTAATAGATTATTTTTTTTAAATAGTTATAAAAATGTGAATATATCAAAAATTGATAAAATTATATCTTCTCTTTTACAGATTTTATACTAATTTGCAAATACCTATTTTTGCTATTCAAGTATAAAGACGCATCACAAAATAACAGTGTAAAATAATTTTATTTATTTTTGATAATAATTTTATTTTTTTTATATCTAAGATTGATTTATTCAATAAACAAAATATATCGCAAAATTCAATTTTTTTAATTATAATAATTATTTATATTTATAATATCAAATTTATTTTTGTCACTCATATTAGTTATAAAAAAAAATATTATATAATGGATTCAATTTTTTTTAACATAATTATTATTCATGTAAGTAATAAATTTTAAATTTTTAAGATGTTCATCGATTATACTTAATTATTTACATCAAAAAGTGAAAAATTCAAGAACAATCTCATTTTTTTAATACAATATAAGTTATTTAAATATATTTTTAAAATTAAAAATTTATTAAACTAAAAAACAGAATTATACATTACATTAATCAATTATTATAATAATAAACACTTTTAAATATTTCATTTCGGATTAAAAACAGAATCGCACATCACCAGTGCGATCGAAACTGGTGACTCAAATAATCTCGGATTTATTTTACTTAAAGATAATTTCATCTATCATTAAGAAAATCAAAATAACACTAATTTTTTAAAAAAATAGAGCTGCTATAAGCATTATAATCAAAGAATCCTATTATAAAAAAATTTATCTAATTATATGACAGTAAAAATTTAACTTTCAATTTTCATATTATTTTGGAAATTATACGAAAATAACAATTATAAAAAAAATTTACATTTCTCAAAAAACTTAATATATAGTTACATATTTTATAGATGAAAGGAATATTATATAGAAGAATTAAAGGTAGATAAAGTCATCATTTTTTCGTTAAAATTACCATAATACATGTAAGTTATTTTAATTTATTGAAATATTACGCCGTTAGGCAATAATTCTAAAAGATATATCATACTACAATATTGAATTAATTAAAGAAAGTCACTTTTTGCATTAGATTTAAAATTATGAGATACTAATGAATATTTATTGTTCATTACTTTAATCAAAATAGATTGAACTTAAGTTATTCCGATCAATTAATTTTTGTGGCTCAAAGATTCAGGAAAGTTGTTAATATATGATTGGTTCAGATTAAAATCTGAATCCACTGAAAAATCAAAGCTAGGCAATTTAAAGTTTTTTCTCTATATATAATATTTGTCTAATAATTTTAATCTTATAAATGTGACATAATAAGGTAATTTTCATATTTAAATTGCAAATTCATACGACTTAATAAGAAGTTTCGTCGTTAATCTCAAAAATTTGTTTAAATTCAATATCGTAGTCAAATGAAATATATATTAGGATTTATTTATTAACAAATAATCCGTTGAGAGGTCCTCACTATATAAAGTATTTCGGAAGTATTATTATGTAGTTATATAGGTTAGATGTATATAGTAATATTTAAAATGTAGATCAATTAAAAAATATTACAAGAACCTTTCAGAAGCATAATATTTTCGTTATAAAAATCAAACATTGCCTCTGAATTTATTTATCAAACTATATATAACAATATATTGGACCTCTAAGTTTAATATAAATTGTAACTTTAATAAATTGTCTAATATTACTGGTTATTTTACAGGAAAAGTTATTATTTTTGTTCCTCGTATAATCATATATTTAAATACCTTGTGACATATTAAAGCAATTAATATGCCTATGACATTTAAGGAATATGATGAAATTACTGACCAAGTTGGAAAAAATCGGGGTACAGAATATATATGTGTTGAATGTGGTGTAAATCCTATTAATATCGCCGTAGTATAATTAAATATCAAAATTTTTACTTTTATGTTAAAATTATAAAATAATAGTTAGAATGTGAACATTTTTGTTGCCTAACATGCTATAACAAACAGTCACTACTCATTAATAAATGTTTATTGTATATTTCCCTAGTATATATATCATGAATAATTAAAATATAGCTGTCAAAATCCCCTCTACATAAGTTACCTAGTGTCTACTGCTGAAGCATTCATATGCCCTGTTAAAATCAACAACATCATACCGTGTGGTAAAGCCTTTCGTTGCTTCAAAAAGTTTTGTGCCCATGCTATTTCGCATGTAAAAGTGAAATATTAATTCATGATATAGCATTAATTTTATTACTATTGTAATTTAATTTTTCTCTAAAATATATTAAAAATGCATGGATACATATTTTATTCTAATTTTATATATAAAAATAATAACTTTTATGTTTCTAATTAATCATTATTTTCGTTAGTTTAAGTCTAATTTTAAATGTGTATTTAAAATGGTGATTATCAACCAATTGTTCCTATTTATGATATAATTTTATTTCGAAAACAAGATATCATTATTTTAAATTATAAATCATTCTGCTTTTATGGTCAATAATACTATCAAAAATAATTATTAATATTAATGTTCATTATGTATATTAGATTGTTTAAAAATATTTTTCAGTTACATTTTTAAAAGTATATTAACAATATTTTGTAAAACTTGTAGGTATAATTTTAGGTGTGAGCTTGTTCTTATGTCAAAATATATAATTTCATGGTTTTTACAAATTCTAACAAAGTTGTAGGCGCCTAGAGTTCCAATTGTAATAATTGCATACATTTTAACTATTTAAATTATATAATTTTGATCTTATACTTGAAATTTCCATTCATACTGTACTTCAAGGTATCTGAATTAATAATATTACACGATAAGATTTTTTTGTCAATGTTTAACTTAGAAAATTATCTATGTATATGAATAGATTGATCAACGTATATATATGCTGCATACATACTAAATAATCTATTGGTACACACGAGCGTTTTTCAACCTTTTCGCCATTTTATGAGAGCTTAAAAATTAATTAGATGTCTAAAAAAATTTATGCGCTAAAAATCATATACCACATCTTTTTGATATATATACACTTTTATTTATTTATTTAATACGGTATAAGAAAAATTAACAATTTTTTTAATTTATTGGTATGCTGGATAAGATTCATGCTGCTAGTTTATGATACCTCTTTAAGGATTTTTCGTTCATGTACAGAAATATAAACTTAATTATGAAGTAACCAATATCATATACCTATAATACATAATTCTAAACCGAACTAAAACAGATAATTATATATGAATTTTCAATTATTTGTCATTTACTGTCATCATTGAAACACAAAGGATAAATCAAGGTAATATGTACTGAAAATTAATAAATTATAAAAAGAAATGTTACTTTCACTATATGATAAAGTAAATGTTTCTTCTCTTGTGTGAAACCTGTGCATGTCTTTTGGTACAACAACACTTAATTCGAGGTCAAATTTTAGATCAACACAAGTAGATCTCATTTTATATTTGGTAGAAAACTACTCCCGTTATTGCTTTTGATACTTACTGAACAGCAAAAAAATTTGTCACACATGTTAGAGGTTAAAAATTGCAGAAATATATTTACTGCTTTCTTAAAATTGTGAGATAATTTTTTTTTACAAAAATCTACAAATTATTAAGAAATAGGCCTATAAATCTTAAGTGTACGATGATACTTCATCTCACAAATTTCTTCTTTTTTTAATGTCAGGTTCTCAGGGTTGCTATAAAATTGAGAGTATGGATCCCTGACTAAATCATATAACTGCGTTGAAAAATTAAAAAAGTAATTTTAAATTCTAATACATAATAACTCTAGGTAAGATTCAGTAAGACTTTACATTTTCTGATGTCTCACACTACTTAAAATCTCATGAAATAACAAAAACTTCTCAAGGTTTACTTTTGTGACATTTTTTTTTCAAAAGATACACTTTTAATTTGAATGCTTAAATTTTATGTATTTCAAGTCGTATTATTTCTGTGATCATATACTGACTTGTTCTATTAATTTATGTGATGAAGAATATCTAATAAATAGCATAGCTTACGCACAATTTCACAGCTTTGAAGCATTTTACAAGCACTTGCTTATTAGTTTTGTTGAAGTATTTCTACAACACCTTTCTCAGCTCAAACATTTTACTTATAACAATTCTCTTACTCAGTTACAGAATTTCTGTATGGAGCAATAGATTAACATGTTGTTTAAAATAGATTTTCACATAGTCTATTAAAAATTTTGGGTTGAACTGGTCTTTGTTTAATAAACTTGACCATTTTTTTAACATTTTCAAAAACATTCTTAACTTCATCTTAAAGTGTTTTTGACGACACCTATCTGTGATAAAAGCAGTGTGTTAAGATAATATCACGGTTTTTCTAATTTTACAAGAGTGAAAAACCATTCCATAGAATCATCCATTGATGACGCAAAATAACTAAAAATGCTATCACAATCCTTTCATGAATCATTTTTTTAGATATGAGGACACGATATTGAACTTATCTGTTCCTTTGCTTGTCTTTGACGGTTTAACGCAGCGTAGAAATTATTTTCAAATTTCACCATCATTAATAAATCATACAAAAGCTAAAATATAACAGTTATCGTTATGATCTATTGACTCATCAATTCGAATAGAGAGGCTGTTTTTTTTTCCAATTATCTCACTACCATGTCTCATATTATCATTCCATCAACTTATTGTACTTTCTAAAAGTAAAACATTTTTAATTTCATTTAGTTTATTTTGCACAAGTATCTTACTGGCTATAATTTTACAAGCCAGTAAAATTAAGTTTCCACCAAATTTATGACTTTTCTTTTTTTATGTAGTAATTCTCGCTACTAAATAATTTGCTTCAGGAGATTTTATATTGACACTAACGTAACCTACAAAAGCTGTAGCCTGTTTCTTTTGAGATTTCAACAACCTTTTGACAAAATCTAAACTTTATTAATATGACTGTGATTTGTCGTTAAGTGTCTTTTTAGTTTAGCTAAAGCCATCGCTATATTAGAAATTCGTTCGCTACAAACAACACACAGTTAGATAGGACTGCTTGAATCACTGGTTCACGTAAAGCTCATTTATAAGTAATTTTCACGGTACTGACGATTTTTTTTCTCTGTTGTTAGTCTAATAGTGCAATATAGTACGTCCTGAGCTTATGATTTTTTATCACTAGTCTCATAAAAAAAATTATGTATTTTCTCTAAAAAACTGCCACAATGATTTATTTATTTGTAGTATGTGACAAAAAAAAATCGCCTATTTTTAGTTATCCTTGCTTCTAGCCTAATATACGAATGGTTTATTTACCGAAAAAAATATTAGAAACTCAAGAAATTTAAAAAAACAATAAATTTTATTTTTTTACATTTCCTAATAAACTATTATTGTTCTAATATTTAATTCTTAAATCAACGCAAGCATGTTTTAAATTTCCATTATATTGTTCTATATTTAAATTCTTGATTTGTTTTTGAAAAGTTTTTTAAGATAAAATATGAATGAATTCAGACTAAATTAAGCTTAGATATTTTTTAAAGTTCCATTTTTCTCACAAAACAAATTGATACTAGTCAAAAAAATAAACAGAAGGAAAAATAACCTTTAAATGATAATTTGGGGATGTTATACTCGAAATAAATATTTGAACTCTCTACCTAAGGTATTATACTGATATATAAGAGAGGTAGAAAGCACATTAAGTGTTGAATTACTAAAATGCAATCAAAAGTATTTTTCATAAAATCGCACACCTAGTATATTCCAGAATTATTTAATTCTCTGTTTGATCTGGGTTTAATTAAATTTAATTTAAAAACTTTTTAATAACAATTTAACAAACATCGAAATAAGGGACAATATATTGGAAATTTAGATCAAGCATGCATTTACTTGAAAATTTATTACTGGAACAACGATATTAGATTGGGATTTTGTTAAAAAATAACATATATTTTTTATGATTTCTATAGTTATTTAGTATTCTTTTCTCTAAGAACCATTTGTATGATGCTCAAATAGTTTAGATCATATACCACCCTATCACTAAAAAAAAGCCCAATGTGGCGGGTTTTAAAGAGGAAACACACAATTTTTTTATGAGGCTAAAAAAAGAAGAGCCATAATCTTATGGCTAACTTTATTGCACTATTAGACTAACGACGAAAAAAAAGTATTGTTTCCACCGCAAAAGTTACTTATAAATGGGCTTTACGTGCACCAGTGATTCAAGCAGTCCTATTCTACTATGTATTGTATGTGAGGAAAAAAGTTCAAATAAGACAATAACTTTGGCTAAACTAAAAATATACTTGACGACATATCACAGTCATATGAATAAAGTTCAAATTTTTTCAAAAGTTTATTGAAATCTCAGAAGAAACAGAGTATGGCATTTGTGAGTTACGTTAGCGTCAATAAAAAATCTTTTGAAGGAAATTATTTGGCAGCAAAAATCATTTCACAGATAGCAAAAACTTAATACTAACATGTTATAAAATTATAGGTTGTAAGGTGCTCTGGCAAAATGCACTACGACAAATTTTAAAAAAGACCCGTTTGTGTTTATCACAGTTTACCTCGAATTAAGTATTTTTGTACTTTAAAACAGGAACAGGTGTCACATAAAAGAAACCTGTTTCACTTTACCATATGCTGAAAGTATCTTTTAAATGTGTAATTTATCGGTTTGCTGTGCATGTTACCTATATTGAACTTTTGTCTTCCCAACAATGCTGGATAAATAAATAACAAATTTATACACAATTATCTGTGTTCTTTTCCTTCAGAATTATATATAATAGGTATTTGATTTCGGTTACTTCACAATTTGTATTTTTAGTTCTGTGTGTGAATGAAAACTCCTTTATGAGGTATCATATACCGCAACACTAACAAATTTAATAAGGCATTAATTTTTCTTAAAATAATATTTACGTATATATATATATATCTTAAAAAAATATATGGTATATGATTTTTGGCGCATGGAATCCTTGAGATATAAAATTTCTTTTTGGGGTTCTGCAATCGAAACAGGTTTGAAAAACGCGAGTTAAAAGAATTAGAAGCATTTATCTCCTATAATTCGAGTAGATTTATATACAATATGCGATTATAATCGTCTTATATTAAACTTTGAAATGAATTAAGGAAATCAAAATTAGTTATTCTAGATTATTAATGCCGTATCAGATAATTATTTTTTTACCTAAGATTGTTATTTAAGTTCCCCTAAATCTAACTTCCCGTATTATTTCGTATATATATATATATATATATATATATATTCTGAATTAGTAAAAACACCGTAATAATTGCACAGATGTTAAGAAAAAGCCTACTATTTATTCGATAAAATCGAAATATTTTAATATTTCTGAATCTAAAATTTTGATTTTGAATTCTATATATTATACAGGCAACGTCTAGAAATTATCATTAATTTTCAAGTGGTTGCAAGGTTTAAATTACTATGCTAACTCATTATAGAAGAATCAGGACATTTTTTTTAAATTTTTTAATTCAAGAAAGTTCTTTTTTAAAAATTACTTCAACCTTGGTGTAACTTTTGCATTCATTGTATCAAAAAAACCTGCGACGGGTGACCAATTATACTTAATACTTCATAAATACTCGGCAAGCAATCAGTCAAAAATAACTTCAGCATATCTTGAAATTTCTATCATAATATAGATTTTATTGTAATAATAATGTAGTAAAGGAATTTTATTATTACATTTTCAAATTTCAATTATTAAAATATAGGATTTCTCAATCGAACTCGTCACGGTGTCAAAAACCATAAACAAAACTTTAAAACTTTATGATTTGTAAATAAATAAAAATTTTATACTAATTTTAACTCAAAAACAATTTCTTCTGTTTAAGATCTAGGGATTTAGACAAACATTTATCTACATAATGGATCACAGTGGGTCGATAATATTTTTATAAATCATTCAGAGATGGGTCTTTTAATTACATTTCGTTTGCGCAATTTTTCCGGATAAAGATTTGTCCATATCGATAATTAAATTTTCATCGGGTTCAAGAAAGGTGAATATGGTAAAAGGAATTGTATATTGATAATTTGATATTCATTTCTAGCTTGAAGCACTCTGTAGTGGTGAATTTTAGCAGTATTCGTTACAAATCTAAGGTTATAAATATTTTGTAAAATTCATGCATTTTTTAACTCTAAGAGATATATTTTAAAGAATTGAACGATTAAAGCCTTATCAATGATTTTATGATATATTGTGCCATTTTTATATTTAAAAACAACGACTGATATTTTGCCGCGTTTCGCAGCATATACAGAGATGTGTACTGACACTTCCTTCAAGGATCGTGCTTTTTGGAACAACAACTATTAATTTTACAAGTTGATAAAAATAATGCTTTATTGTCTTGTTGTAGTTTTCTAACACACAAAACATATTGGTGTATTTGTTTTTATAAATAATGATGCTACAATTTCTTCTTTCCAGAATTTTTGCAAAGAAGTTTACGTGTAATTGAAGTGCTAAATAAATTACTCAATTTTACTAATAAATATATTCAAATTTGACTTATCGTAAGCTTTTTTATCTTTTTTTATAGTAATTATGGAATTTTTACACACCCTCCTAATTATTTGTTACTTTCATTTAAATGAAAGAAGCGGGCACCTGTCATTATCTATTTGATCACTAAATCAATTGCTTTATATTTTTAATTATACAAACAATACAGATGTTTTTTTAAACTATATCAGGTGCAATCACAGAATCTATCGTTCAATATTCGCTTCAACGAAATATCTGGTTCCCTAAATTTACCAAATTAGCCTATGATTGCTTCTGTCTTTGTTCTGATAAAGAATTAATTTTAATTTTTGACTGCACTAATTCAGAATTTAAAAAACTATCATTCATTTTACTACATTTTTGGTGCATTGTTGGGAATAGACATTAATGAGTGGGAAAATTCTTGAGGACGATTCCTGATGAAAATCCACAAAAAAATTTTTCCAAAGTGACTAAATTGATTTTAAAAATGGCAGGTTTTTAAAAAAAACCTATAGTTTATAGTACTACTAAAAAACGATATAAAAATTAATCCAAAATTGTGTCGATATTTTTATTTAATTTTTTAATGTCGAATAGATATATTATAGAATGATTTAAATAAAAATTGACTTGTGATAGAATCATACTTATCAATTAATCAGATTTTTTACTGCCAATAGAGTAAAAGCCTTGTAGAACAGTTCGTGGAAGAGGATTTTGCTTATATTTAGATCCATATAACCTAGATAATATATTTTTATAGTTATGAGTTTAAAATTACTATAAAAACATAAAATTAAACACAAGAGCGTGAACTCCTTGTTTTTAGCAAAATTTATTTTTAATTCACTACATGAATTCAGATGAAAAATATTAAAAAGAAATTGTTTATAATGGATGATTTGACAGTTGATACAACAAAAATTTAAATAAATCCTATTTAGATGGTTGTCATACTTTATTATTTCCTATATCTCGTTATTTTTATGTAAGATTTATCTCTGATGAAAATAATCCTGTTACCTTCCTTGCCAAACAACGAGAAAAAATTCAGCCTATTTTTGAAAAATGTGTAGAGTCATATAATGGGGTAACACCTAAAAAATTAATATTAAAACTTTAAATAATACAAATCCAGATGTTCAAAGGAGAAATTTACCCAAATAATTTTGCATAATGTTTCATATATTTTATGCTGCTTCTCTATTAAACTTGCTAATTGTTACTAAATTATTGTGGATCATATTAGCTAAATAGAAAAGCTATGGTCCATTAAGGAATGTGTTTTTATTATCAAACGTATATATGTTGATTATCTGAGTAAATTCAGTTGTCTTCGTTGAATCAATGCATAAATCTCGATAAAAAAATAATTAAGGTATGAGTAATATACCGAATCATATGAGAGTTACGAATACAGTATTTAAGCTCCTAAACACATAAATCCCATTGAATTGTTGATAACATAATTAGAAAATATTCTTTTAAGTTCCCTACCAACCCTTTTTCATATAAAAAACAAAGGACATAGAATTCTACAAAGTAATAAAACTTTCAGGAACTAAACGTCATATGATATAGGATCACAGAAAAATTATTAAGAAATAAATATAATGTGATATATATCTAACCTGACTTAATATGAGAATTATTTTACAAATAATAATAATAATAATACTTTTTGCATATTTATTTAATATATAAATTTTACTTTATTTATCGTTTCTCTCACAATAGAAATATTCTAAAGCCTCTAACATTCTGCTTCGAAATATTACAAAAATAAAAAGATAAGAAGATTAGGATCCCAAGAAAACTCAAAATAATATTTTTAAATGATAAGTCGATTCATAATCGTCGTAAAGCATCGTTTTTATCAAAAAATGAAATTTATGCAAATCCACTAATAGCTCCTCATAAAAGTGTAAATTTTTGTCTAATATTGTTACTTGAACTACCACTCAAAGTAGTTTTATATAATACATTGCATAAAATTTATTACTCGACGTTTTTTTAATTCAAAACTAAATCGATTTTGTGCAGAAGAACTAGGAATTTTATCATTATCATAAAACGATTGTTAAAAAAGCGAAAATTAAAAGCTTTCATCTTTTTAAAAAATATTTTATTTGTTTTATTGCAAAATTTGATCCTAATGTGATACTTTTTGATAGATTTTTTAATTTACAGCGCTCTAATTTTATTAAAATTGAATCATTTATGAGAATATTTTTTATCAAGCATTATTATAAAAGCTCTGTAGCAGAACTATGTGACCGATCATTAACGTAGAAATAGTAAAAAAACATGTATAATTTCTACATTCAATATTTTTAGGTCATAGTAATACCCACACAATTTTTACTTAATATATTAATTTAGAGATCAGCTATCAGAAAATTTGATTTCTGAATCATTGTAGGCAATTACAAATCCCCTGTAAACCAATATTGGACTATGATTCACAAAATACAAACCTTACTTTTTATGCTCCTTAGTATTTTTATATATTTTTATAAATTCATAACCTAAATAACTTTAGTATATGATTTTATAGTGATGTAATTTAAAACAATATTTAAATGAATAAATATTAAAACTTATTAACTAATCTTCCTTCAATATTAAAATTAGAGACAAAGAATTAAGTAAATAACAAAAAACCAATTATATTGTCTAATTATTATCATCTAGTCAGCATAATAAATCCAAAAATTGTAATAATTTGCATATTTGCTTTTAAATTTGGCTTACAATAAAAAATTCTTTTTTTTCAATAAAATATAGAAGTGGTATACCTATCGAATCGTTTTACCTAATAGCTGCCCATTCAGCTTACATATGTCCAGTAGAAATTGATTGGGATATGTTTTGCGATAAAGCTTTTACTGATTACATAAAATTCAAACAACATGTGTATTTACATATATATTGATAATAATGTTTCATTTATTTTAAATCATTAACATTATTTTTATAATTAATTTACTTATAACAATATTGACAATAATGAATTATAAAATTGTTTTTTTATTCAAAAAAAGGCTATATTTGCTATTCTTATCAATTACTATTAAATTTTATACAGGTAATTTTTCTTACATTTACTATAATTATCAAATGCTCATGCTTTACCATAAGCTTAATGTTCCGACTTATTAAATAGTTATTAAATTTCGCAGAGAATTTCAAAAATAATTATGTAATTATATTTAATATCACGGAAATACCTGTTTAATCAATTAAGGTAGCTAAATATAAAATCATTATATGATTCTGATATGATTTACCAATTACACTTAGATATATTTTTGACATTATGCGATCACTAGTGCGAGCACATAGCAGAAAGTATTAAACTGACTTTTTAATCATGAGAGATGTTGCATTATATAAAACTAATAAAAGTCTATTTGTAGTTTAACCTTCATTCAACTATTGACTATATTTTTTTCCTATGATGCTGGAAAAGGTATTTGTCTTTTTATTAAACACTACATTGAATTCTTCGTATGTGATTTATAACTTCTAAAGTTTATATTTTCAAAGTTTTGCAATCAAAAATTTGAATTATAAGGTTTTGGTACATTTTATTAATGAGTATCTATTTCTAAAATAAAACGTGTATGCATTAGATTTACAACAGCTGCCAAACAATTTTATAAATTCCTATCATCTCTAACTTATTTACTATACTGTATAAAGCTAGCATATAATTGGTATAAAAAATTTGATTTTACCTAGTTAATTTTTATCACCTTTTTAGGTTCTAGTATTACTTGTAGTAGCTATATTTATTATTATTATAAAATGTCGTTAATTATAAAATTACTACTTACAGAAGCTCTGAAATATTTTCCATTATAAGTGTGAATATATAGCCAGGTAGAAATACTGGTTTTGAGGTCGCTCGTTACAATATGTATCCTCTAGATCAGAGATAAGCAACATTTTCGACTTTTGGCCGCATGTGATTTGCAATATGAATAAAACAATAAATAATCAAAATTTAGTACTTAAAAAAATCAGTACTTAATGTAGAAAATGATCTTTTAACTCATTTATTTTCAAAAATGTACCTTATTGCTTGAAACTTGAAAAAGCCATCTCAATGGGATTGGTGTAACTGATCATAGTCATTTACTAATTTATCATAATTAAATGTTAAGCTACTTATGCTGATTTTTTGTAAAAAGTGATCCGTGTTATGGTTTATTAACTTCCATTATTAAGAATGTCTTCTCAAAAATGTTAGTCGAGGCAAACAGCACAAATAATTACCTTGCAAATTTTTAAAGATTTTTCAACGTTCTTGATTACAGAGAATCATAAAACTCAATTACTGGAGTACTTTCAAATACTTCTTAAAAAAATTTCTGTACATGGAGATCAGTCAGTTCTAACTTAGGCCCATTGATAGTTGTTTAAATTTTACAATTATAAGAAGCGCAAAGTAAAATAAACAGATATTTTATGATCATGGATATAGCACATCTTATGTTCAATTCCTCATGTAATGTAAGCAATTGAGAACTTTATTTGTTTAAAAAATCTTGTAATAACTTTATCCGCTAGTGTTTTCAAATTAGGAAAAATGGGTAGAGTTGTGTTTATTCTGCCGCCAGAAAATAATCGGAGCTTTAATTTAAAGGCTTTTTCCTGCTTGTACAAAATATGGCCAGACTCTTACGTTGTAATTTTTTATTTGATTTAGTACAAATTTGCATTATGTGAACAGAAAATGCTAAACTGCCCGTCATTACCTTTAAAAAGCCACAGGGTATGTTTTCGGTATCTGCAACCAACAAAATCTGTTCTCTGAGATCCTCCACATTTTTTATTAATTTTTTCAATCTTAACAAATGTGAATTTATGTGGTAAAGCAAATCTGTAACAGCTGCCGTAATATAATATTAGAAACTTTGGAATTTTCCGTGTGCTTATTGCTCTTATTAAATTATCTAATCGCACCACCTGATTCATAATATAGTTTTATTTTAGATGCTGACTTACAGAGGTTTTTTTATTCTAACAATACAATTAAAGGCAATATTTTGTGCAGTGATAAATTCATTTTCGATTTTATTATCAAATAGCTTTACAAGGCTATAATATAATTATTAGTGAAAGAAGGAACATCATCAGTTGTAATAATTACTAATTTATTCAAACATTATTACAAACCAAGTAAACTAGTGGTAATAGCGTTTACATATCTTTTGTAGCAGTAGTAGTTTCTTTGGTATTTTCTATAGGTAAGAATTTTTCTTAAATTTCAAATTGTTTTCCAATTTCTCTGATGTGAATAAGTAACTAAGCAGTGCCCTAAAGATCATTATTCTCATCTTAAGCAAAATAAAATTGCTGAATATTATCATCAATTGTTAAAAACTGTTTTTAAATACCTGAGGCAATAACGTCAGTGTGACAAAGGTATGGCTTCTATTTTTGATTTTAATTCATAAAAAACGCACCCCTAACAACATCAACCATGCAATGTTTAATAAATTCTGCTTCTGTAAAGGACTTTTACTCAGCAATTTTTATGGAAAATTCTAAAAAAATTAGCTCTGGTTTCTTGTAAAAATTATGTTTTTATAAATCATTTTGACGCTATTTGAATCTCTTTACCAGATCTAGTACCGTCTTTTTTAGTTTACTATTTGATACATGGTATTCAATTTTGGTATGCATGGCTTAAAAATGACGTTTCACGTTATATTTCTTTAACACATCAATGTAGTCCTAAAACAATTAAACATAAATCTCTAACTCAAACATCAGTATAAAAATATTTTTCTTGTTTGTCTTTTTTATTAAACTGGCGTTCATTATAAATCTTTTGCCTTTTAGGTTGTTCATAAAAAATTCATTCTGAGCGATTTTGTCGGTGACTTTCCTTAAAATACAAGATTTAGACTCATAAATTTACTGGTATTGTATACAGTAAAAGAAGTAGTACATGCAAAAATAAAAAGAAAAGTAAGCACGTGGGTAGATGTCGGCACAAAACCGAAACTGAGCACGTTATAAACGCGTTAGGAAGTATTTTAGTTCCTATTTTAAAGTCATGTTTTTTCAGTTTTTTGGTAAAACTGAAGAGTACAAGTAAATTTTAAATCATGCTCGAAATTACCAAAAAATAAAAAATGATATACTTAATTATTTACTGCTTATGAAAAAATTAAGTAACTACAGGATAGTTTATTTCAGCTAGATATTGAATTTTTTTAATTATATAATTATTGGAACTTTTTAATTGCTACTGCAGACGATTCCTGGTCCTTGCTTGTCCACCCCTGGTATAGATGAATTTTTTGTTGTTATCCTAAAGAAAGAATCATTTATTATCACTCCTGATATTTATGACGATCAAATAATACAATTATTTGATAATTTCATGATACAAAATTATTTAATCAGACAAGTAACAGCAGATTTCAAAAAATCTATTTTTCTTTTGCTAGACGATTTAATAAAAAACTGACTTCATATAAATCAATTTCAGACATAATTTAATCATTTATAATCCTTCAAACAAACATTAAATGCAGTTTATAGTCAAGATAAAAACAATTTATCTATTACCACATATTCTATCATGGTTTTTCACTGTCAAAAATATTGGCGAAATTTTTGTTATATAAATATACTAACAGAAATACCTAAAACTATTATATTAACTAAAGTAAAGGAATATCATTTCTAAATAATTTGTTTTGTCGTTTCATTTATTCACGATTATATATTTTTATTCATGTGGGTCTTCAGTACTAAAACATGAATGATCCTTATTAACTATTCTCTGCTACTAGCTAAAAATAGGTATCATCTATTATACTCTTCCAAAGTCTTTAATAGCAGTTTTACTTCAAAAAAATATATCAAAATCAATATGAAAAAAAATTACGGATAAGAATGTATTATTAAATTATAAAGGCTGAATTTTCGTGATTCTTATTCTCAGCATTAACAAGCAAGTTTTTTGATTCCCTTAATTATATGCTAATTAATATAAAATACCATATAACTAGTTCATCATAATTATATTTCCGCTTGAGTTTTATCAACTTAATAAGCTTTTCTTCGTTATAAGCAGAGCTATAAAATCATTGAATAATTATTATTTAATTATTTTAGTTAAAAATAAATATTCATTATTTCAGAACAGACAATTGTAAGTTCTGTTGCAAATTTTAGAATTCTATGAATCTTAAATAATTATCAAATCAAATAAAATGAATTTTTTGAGATATTATTTCATCGAGTAATATATGAGTACGAAATCGTCTAAATATTATCAACAATTTGATGATTAATTATTTAAATATCTCGTATTCTATTCTTACTAAATATAAAAAATAATATATCTAATAAAGGTCACCTTCTATTCAATAACTGTTGCTACACATACATATATGTTGGATATTCTTATACGATGCATACTTTTGCAACGTCTCGTTACTGAATTATATTTAAGAATATTTTTTAAAAATATTTTTATTTAAACAATTGATAAAAGTATATCTGTTGTTACACAGATTTCATACTAATCTCTATAAATTTATTTCTGCTACTCCATTATAAATAAGCGTCACAAAATAACATTATGTAACAATTTCATTTCTTTTTTATATTAATTTTATTTTTTTTTCATATGTCAAATAATAATGTACTAAATAAATAAATTATATCGTAAAATTCAATTTTTTTAATTTTAATAATTAGTTTGAATCATGTTTTTTTCTTTTGTATTGTTTTTTTACAATTAGTTACAAACAAAAAAAATATTATAAAATTTAATTAAATTTTTTTTAATATAATAATTTTTTATGTAAATAATTATATTAAATTTTATAGATATTCTTGAATCTTACTTCATTATTTGCAACAAAAAGTGAAAAATAAAAGAACAATTTCATTTTTTTATATATAGTATAAGTTATTTAAATATATTTTGAATGATAAAAATTTATTAAACTAAAAAACAAAATTTTACATTAGATAAACTAATTATTTTAATAATCAACACTTTTTAATATTTCTTTTCGGATTAAATTCAGATTCGCTCATAACCAGTGCGATCGAAACTGACGACTGAAATAATCTCAAATTTATTTTACTAAAGGATATTTTCATCTATCGTTAAAAGAATTGTTGGTAAGCGGACAGATGGCTTAGTGGTATAGGCTTCGAACTCATGACCTCCGGGTTATGAGTTCGAATCCCGGTGCTGCTCACTGTTTCCGGTCTATCGTATCCCTTAATCCGAAGTTAGTAGGAACACTATGGTAATTGCATGTTTCTATAAAAAAAATTATAGTACATGCTGGTAGTGGGAGGAAGCCTGATGGGAGGGCGAAATCGAGTGCTGATGCACTAGGGTACGATAGTAAATTCCTGCCTCTGTTGAGGTGATTCCCATAGCGCCAACGTCCGAGAAATGGATAGGCTAGGGGTGGTGGTCGCCCCAAATCGAGGATGTTTAGTGGGTTAAATTCCCACACTACCGCAGAATAATAAGTCGGAGCTGGTGTGTGATGTTATGTGGTTGGGATATGATGGAAAAAACTCCGCTGCGGTGCCTACAGCGTTTAATGAAGCAAGTCTGACCAACTTGAACTTCACAGCCCAATAAGCTGCGCCAGTGGTTTAACCTCGTAACTAAAAAAAAATTAAAAGAATTGTAATAACACAATAATTCAAAAAAAATAAAAACTGCCATTTATATTATAATCTAAGAATCCTATTAAAAAAGGATTTTTCTAATTATATAAGACAGTAAAAATTGAACTTTCAATTTTCATATTATTTTGTAAATTATATTAAAATAATAATTATGAAAAAATTTACATTCCATAATAAAATAAATATATATATACATATTTTAAAAATGAATTAAATATTATATAGAAGAATTAAATATAAAGTCATCATTGCTTCGTTAAAGCTACCATTACACATGTGTTATTTCCATTTATTGAAATATTATGCCTTTATGTAATAAATTCTAGCAAAAAAGGCATACTCATGCTACAAAAATAAATTGATTAAAGAAAGTCACTGTTTGTTTGAGACTTAAAATTACAAAATACTATTGAATATCTATTGTTCATTACTTTAAATAAAATTCGATTAAACTTTAGTTATTTCAATCAATTAATTTTTGTGGTTAAATGTTTCATAAAAGCTCTTAATATATGATTGTTTTGGATTAAAATTTTAATCCATTGAAAAATCAAAGCTAGGTAATTTAAAGCCTTTTTATCAATACATAATATATGACTAATAATTTTTATCTTTAAAATGTGGCTTAAGATTCTAATTTTCTCTTAAAAAATGCAGTCATACGATTTACGAAGGAGTTTTGTTCTTAATCTTAAGAATTGGTTTTAATTCAATATCGTAATCAAATAAAATATATATTAGAATCTATTTTTTACACTTATAATCAGTTAATAGGTCGTTACTTTATAAAGTATTATAGACGTAATTTTCTTTAGTATTAAAGGCTAGCTGTATTATATAATTATTTTAAAATGTAGATTAATTTTAAAATTCACAAGAAACTTTAAGGAGCATGATTTTTTTTACAAAAATCAAAAATAGCTTCTGAAATTATTTATCAAACTAAATATAACAATATATTGGAACTCTAAGTTCAATATAAATTGTCTAATATTACTATTTATTTTGAAGTAAAATGTATTATTATTATTCCTCGTATAATCATATATTTAAATACCTTGCGTCATATTCTAGACATTAAAATGCCTATGACATTAAGGGAATATGATGAAATTACTGGCATAGTTGGGAAAGATCGGGCTAAAACATATATATGTGCTGAATGTGATGAACATCCTATTGATATTGCCATAGTATAATTTAATGTCTGAAATTTTACTTTTATATTTAAATTATTATAAACTAGTTAGAATGTGGACATTTCTGCTGCCTATTATGCTATAAAAAGAAACCAACATTCCTTTATTATTGTACATTGTATATTCCTTTAATAGTTATATCAATATTTAAATAAATATAGTTGTGGAAAACGAATCTGTATAATTTATATAGTAGCTACTGCTGAAGCATACATATGTCCTGTTAAAATTAGCAGGGACTTACTATGTAATAGAGCTTTTCGTTGCTTTCAAGAATTTAGTGACCATGTTGATTTTCATTTAAGAGTGGATAATTAATTCGTGGTATAACAATTATTTTATTAGTATTGTAATTCCTTTTGTTTCTCTGTAAAATATATTAATAACGCTTGTGAAAAAATTTTATTCATATTTTATGTATTAGAATAAAAGCTACTTTATGATTTCTAATGAAATAATCATTATTTTCGTTAGTTTAAGTATATTTCTAAATGTGTATTTAATATTATGAGCATATATCAATTATTCCTATTTATGATTAAAAGTTTATTTAAAAAAGCAGATATCGTTATTCTATATTACAAATCATTCTGCTTTATGATAGTATAATACTATCATAATAATTGATATTCTTTTGGATCATTATATATGTATTAAATTGTTTGACAAATTTTTTTGGTTGCATTTTTAAAAGTATATTATCAATATCTTAGAAAACTTGTAGGTAAAATTTAAGGTGTGATCTTGTTTATATGTCAAATTATATAAAATCTCATACTTTCTATGTAATTCCAACAAAGTTGTAGACGTCAAGAGTTCTAAATGCAATAACTGCACAATTTTAAATATTAAAACTTTATAATTTAGATTTAAGACTTTAACATGTATTTTTACAGTCGTTTAATGTATCTGAATTTAAAAAATTTCACCAATAAAAGTTGGTGTCAATGTATATTTTTCAAAATTATAAATATATATATACAAGTATTAATCAACATAGATACTTTCTGCATACATAATATAAAATTTTAAAGATCTAGACGAGCGCTTTTCAACTTTTTTTTCCTTGTGAAACCCTTAAAATTAATTAGATGTCATAGAGAGTTCATGTGCTATAAATCATATACCACATCATTCTCATATATACATTTATTTATTTATTATAGGTATAAGAAAAATTAATAATTTTTTTAATTTATTGGTATGCTGGATTAGATTCATGCTGCCAGTTTATGATGCCTCATTAAGGATTTTTTGTTCATATAAAAAATGAAAATTAATTTCATTATGAAGTAACCAATATCATATATCTATAATACATAATTCTAAACGGAACTAAAATAGAAAATTATGTATCAAATTTTCATTTATTTGTCAATTACTGGCATTATTAAAACACAAAGGATAAATCAAGGCAATATTTACTATAAATTAATAAATTTTATA